>NW_008752127.1:8946-31105 GCF_000715545.1 Opisthorchis viverrini
GCGTAACTCAGAGGCGGTCATTCGTAAGATTTGGCTATCTTCTCACGTCAATAAATAGTGTTCACCTTTAAAAGTGTCCGCTGTATTCAGTTACGTCGAGTTTTCTACTGTAAGCAGCATCTGATTTACCATTTAGTGCACTTTTGGAACGGAGGCCGACTCCTTTGGTCAGAGGAGCCAAGCGTAGGAACTTTACTGGTTGTGTTGACAAATACGTATGAATATTCGACTAAGTTCTCTTTGTAAAGTTGGTAATATCCGTGAGATCAAGCCCTAATCCATAATCCAACATCCACCAAAATCAACTGGTCATGGAGTTTACACTTGCACACTAGAGTGAAAAACAATATTTCTCACCACTCAAGGCAAGCGACTGTGATTCCATGTGTTCCATTAATACCAATATGATCCAAGCTTTCTGTGATACAGAAGTGCGTTTTGAATTTGACGCGTCAGTCGCTCATAATATCGGGTGACCTTGACCTTAGATTAACCCCCCAAAGTTGGCTCGCGCATAACATCGCACCTCTCCTTACTTTTGTCCTGTCTGTTACGGACTTGTGTTTGGCCTTTTTGAGATGATTGTCTTTCTTTGCAATCCTCTGGTTTTTTAAGGAGCAAAATAACGGTTAGATCGTCGGAAGTTTGCCAGCATCAGTTCCCATCGATAAGGTTTGCGAGTCACCCAGTTTCGTGGGTAACGCCTCTCAGTCAGTCCCTAGGTGAACGTACTTCCAAAAATAATCTAATGGCAACCACCGAAAGCCAAAATATTTGCACTTTACTCCGTATGTGTCTGTTGTGCTTCGTGTCAGATTGTTCAATTATTTATCCGCCTGGTTACTTTTGTCCGCAGAGCTCTGGGCATAACTAAACATACAGTGCTTAACTCTCGTGGATAGTTAAATCCTCCGGCGAGTAGTGATCAGAGATCAAAGAAATCTGTGGCGCTTAATTCCCGACATTAATTTGGAAGGATTGTTGTCCTTAGTCCTAGATTACTATTGGCCACGGACTCAACTGTCGTACACCGTGAGAATGGACCAAAAGACATGACGAAGAACAACACCAAAAGGATTTAGTTATCTGGCTCTCTTTAAACATGTCATTCCCACTGCATCATGAAAAATGGACTCAAAAGTCATTCGTCGTTCTACGGGTGATTCGGCACACCTTCCCCCGTATTACTTGAATGGACTTCCAGATACTCTACGGAACCTATGTCAGACCGCTTATTGAATGTGACAACCGAGTTTTCTACTCAAGAAGCAAGAGGGACGTAACCCTCATTGAGTGTGTCCAAAGAGCTGCCATAAAGATGGTTGCTGGCCTAAAATCCGGCATTTATGAAACGCGTTTCAAGATGCCTGAAGTCTTTCCCTCAGAGTATCGTTGCCTCCAGGGAAACCTACTACTTATGCCTTGTTTGATCAAGGTTAGGCGAAGACATTTTAAGATTTTCATGCTCGCGATGCACACTTTCATTGGGCAACGTTTTTTCGTTTTAGGCAGTTGGTGTGTGGAGTAACCTTCCTCCGTTCACTGTTCACGCTGTTCACGTTACATCAAGAATCCACTTTCAAAGCGCTTATGGTTGCTTCATTATGTGAGTCCCAGCGCTGGCAAACAGACTATCCAGCACTGAGAACTTAAAGAGCAGTGCTACAACCTTTGTTGACTCGTGTCTTTCAGGTGAGCGGAAGCCACCAAAAGACGAACAAATCCGATCCGGGAAGTTTGGGCGAAGGCCTCGATTCTGTGCATCAATCCATGGATGTGTGTGCTACAAAATCCGCCGATCATGCACGTGTGGAGCTATTTCATTTGTATGACTGTGACGTTGAAGTGCCTCCTTCCATTTTGGATACCATGTTTTGGCGACATTTGTAATGATTCAGATAACGCAGTTTAAACTTTTTTGGCTTGAAATTGCAGCATGAACACCATGTGGCAAGAATAGGACATTGCTACTTTCAGCGGGTGGACATATACGTGTCATTGGAATGTCAGGATGACGGGCCATGACAACCGTGTATATTCCATAGGGCAGCATACGCTCTTATGCGCTATCCAAAAGTCTGAAAACTTGAACCACTCAGTCAGCAAGTCAAGCTTAAATGCTAATTGCCAATAGGCTCTGAATATACCTCTTTTTGGCATACGGAACAGGTAGGCTATCCGCTCAAACGGCCGACTGTGATTCGTCGAATGGGTCTATGGGGGTTGAAGGCGTTTTGAACCGCAGAATCAGACGAATGAGGGGGATGTGTATTCTTTTCTGGTGGCCGAAAATTACCATGATCGATCAATGTTGTTGGATTCAAATTTCGACAGCTCGAACAGTGTATGTTGGTAGTAAACATGGACTTGGGCTAACTGATTCATTTCGCAAATTTTTCCTCTGGCACAAACATCTGTCTGCTCATGTGCGGTAGGATTTGCAAAGAATCCTCAGAACAACCTAAGGTGACAAATTCGCTTTCCCTGGGTTTGTAAGACTCACACCCATACGTTAGCAGGCTTTTTCGTCCAGTTTCAATCATACCGCAACACCCATATACATTCTGGGTTACCGCTACTGTTGACTTAACGTGACCCCTGCGCAGTGTTTTTTTCATCTAGATGATTCTCAGGCTAGGATCTCTAATGCACACGAAATTGCGTATTCACGATGGAATGACCAAAAACGTTTTTGTCTTCAAGGGGCTACATAGATGAAGGTTTCCCACAAGGATGGTACATTGTGCCGGAAAACCGGTGACCGCTAGTACTCCAATCTGTCACATTGGTGACAGACTATGCTTAATCCAGCCGATAATTTAGCTGTGGCTACGCACATAGTATTCCATATTGCCAAATGTGGCACAGCCAAAGGATAGGATGAAACAGCTCACGCAAACTCACTATTTATCGACTTTCGAAATATATTTTTTTGTCACACAAAACATCTATTCGTGATAATCTGGTGAATTCAGCGATTTTAGTCGAATGTAAAAAAGTAGTTTCTAGCGACGGGATTGACCACAGGTTCACATCACGCTAGTAGATTGATTTACAGGTACTGGATATTCCAAACATCGACTTCGAAAGAAAAAATTCCATTTTAACCCTAAGAAATCTGCAGAAGTGAACGTTTGATACCGCCATGCATAAAGCAATGCCCATCCTTCTATGATGGAACGACATGGTGTCTACTCGGTGTTTCGTCAAAGGGAGACATTTTGTAACTGAACGTGCCCTTATGCGATTTCAAATGCAAACACGGTTATTACTCTTGGAAACGAAGTTCCGGGCCTACAAGCTGTTTGCCCAATTAGATTGACACTGTTCGGTATAACAAAATTAATTAACCATTCTATCAACAACACTAGAGTGGTCATTTAAATCGTACAGCCCTGAACTGCTGTTCACAAGCTTTCTCTGATGGAATGCGGTCAATGCTGATTACTTTTCTGGTTTACAGCAACCAAAGAGTTCGCACAATAAACAATATTGGATCCCCTGTCTCAAGAATGGCCACACATCCAAACTGACTGTTGGTTCGTTCACTAGGGTAGATAGTTCAATTGTGGTGTTTTTCTATCCAGTGCGCTGTGGCCCTAAACATGTCACCTCCATTGTTGATGAGATGTTTACGAACAAACTGTTGAGCTTAGCAAGCTACTCAAAAGGTCGCAAAAAAGTCTACGACAGCCCACGGCCGGCTTCTCCCTTTTTGAGGATCAGCAGGTAGGCGCAGTCCCCAAGTTTCCCTCAATTTCATTCGCACGAACTTGGCAAAATACACTCATTTGTGTACTCACCTGGAACCCAGCTGAATCTCTCGTTTATGATGTTCTTCAACAGAATGTGGTGCATCGGACCGCCTCACACTTCATTTGGTACGATATTCGAGATATCACACTACTCATTAGGTCGAAGTGTTCAGAAACCTTGAGTAGTGTGCAACGTCCATACATTGATGGACACAAAAATGTCAAGCGTCGCCTCACTACCATTGATCGGAAGAGCATCATCATAAACGAGAGATTGAGCTGGGATCCAGTTAGGTTACCCGTGAAAACCAGGTGGGTTTGCCAGTGAGTGTATTTTGCTAACCCGAGCAACTTATACTCTCCTTAGTTGCAAAGTGACCGTTATCTATTGGGTTGTTTTGCCCGCAACACGTGTCGAAGACGCATGGATCATACCACACCGACATAGTGATGTTGATGGCTTGGGCCAAGCGCGGAGCCAGTTGACGAGTAGGCTGGTTTGCGCAAACATTGCAGACACAGTTGCTCCATTTCGGTGACACAAAATGACAGAATTAGACGTGTAGGTACTCTCAACCGTGCGTTGGCCTCATCGTTTGACCACAGTGACTTGGGGTTGAACCAAAAAGTATGTAAGCAAACAAATTTACAAAAAAAAACGACTTCTGGAAGTGAGTGTCAGACAGAATATACCGGTGCTACAGTGACTGTTAGCTGCTGTAACAAGAATTCAGCCACCAAGTAAACCTCAGTACGGGGCGTAGTAAAAGTCGCTGTGGGCGTGTAATGAAAGTACAGACAACAAGCCTGCTACACGCACGATACTCTGGTGTCTTTCGTCAGTGAATGGGCGTTTCTGGTGTTCTGGATTCAAAGCTTCTATGCAAGAATTTTAGGCGTACATTGGATTGGTCGTTCGGTGGACCTTTTATACAGTTTGATACAACGTGGTCTAGAAATACATTGAAGCGAGATCGCAGTTACCAAGTCAGAAAATTTTGGTCACGAGTGAAATGTCACTCGCACAAATTCGAAACATCATGAAATCTTGCACGCGTCTACTAAAAATCCTTCATCAGTGGTGCTATCTATATTCAGTGCAGTTTAGCAACCCGAAAAAAGCAAAGGGGCGATAAAAGCATTGTGAAGTTGTCCCCAAATGGAAAAGACTAACAGAAGACATGGTATGCCAACTTGAACCACAGAACCTGTGAGTAGTTCGCCCCCTACCTGAATACCACGGTGCCATACTATGGATAACACACACTGGCCTAGTGGCGACGTGAAAATCCCAAGTGCGATAAATGTGCACAGGTTGTTTATGATGAGGAAATTTATGGAATAGTACAGATCTCGGAGTTTATGATGAGGAAATTTATGGAATAGTATGGAATAGATCTCGGAAAAATACAAATTAAATAGATGATCTAATCAAAGCCATGCAGCTTCTTCTTCCAATCCACTGCGTCCGCCCAGCTCATCGTTCCGCTCAGTAGTTTACTGTAACGAATGGAAAAAAGTGGGGATCACAGAAGCAAAGTGTAGTAGATTTGACGTGAGTATTCTCGATAATTTGAAAATGCATCCCGATCCCACAAAGCCCATGGGTTGTCCATGCCTTCCAAGTATCCCTAGGGAACCTCATTCTCCCTACGCATCTGGTTTAGACGCCCGCTACCACCATAGTCACTGGCCTAAACGGTCAATCCGTCAACTGGCGTATATGACTGACCATGGATGTGATAAACTGAAGTAGCTCAGACGAGGATGAGTGGAACTTCCATCTGAGAAGTCATCACTAGGGGAACCATCCAATAAATGACGAAGTGGCGCGAATTCCGTGGCACTACGTCGTGCCTACGTACGAGTTATTCGCACTGAAGGTCCGCCAACTGCTCAAACAACTAGCCTAGAGCTCACGGGTCCAACCCCCCCTTCCCGGGGCGTTTTGTGAGATGCGAACTGATTATGATTCCCAATAAGGATGAAATCGCTGCACAACGCTAGATTTCCTCAGGCACCCCAGGTTAAGAAAAGTTTCACACTCTAATTTGCACTGGCATAGTCATCTTAGCGTTCAGGGATGATAACGATGATAATGTATTCATATCCCCGCATATGTTCGCCGAGTTGAGATTTGGCACCGCGAATTCGCTTGCCTAGAATAAGCCAACTTGGCCTTTGGTGAGATAAGACAGTGTCATTATCACGCGAGACGAAATTTCAGTCAAACGACGTTGCTGCAATCACTCTCCATTCCCCTAACTTCCATCTCAAACACGAAGGGACGAGTAATTCTTTTTCCGGTTCTTGATCTCTTTAAAAATTAGCGACTAGTAAATTTCAAAAAATTTCGCAAGTCAACGTATACTGCGGCAGTAAAAGATGGGTGAAATGTAATCTTTTGGAATATTTCTAAGGCCCTTTCTAACCATGCTAATTCTTTTTTTGTAGAAGGTAAACGACTTGCGAATCGCACACGAACGAATTCAAACAAGGTTACGAACAGACAAAGTTGACTAGAGACAGAGAGAAAGGCACGTACCGGAGACAGGCAAAAGTAGCTGAGGTGCGTTCGAATTCCTTTGCTTTGGCCAGTCCCAGTTGAATGACCTGCGAACGAGGAAACGGAGGAAAACTAGAACCGGAGAACAAACGATAAACCGAACTACGGGGAATTATAAGTGACACAAGGTCAAACGAATGAGCCTTGGAAAGAGTCATACATCTAAGGCTGGGTCCGCCTAAAGTCAATTAAGCATGGATGCTAACATATTCAGCGGTAGTAATAGCCATCCTAGCAACCTCCACCGGAGATTTCGACCACGCATTTAGGAAAAGACAAGGCTGAGGTGGATTCAGGCCACATTTAGTAGGCCCACTTCGGGTGTCGCTTGCGAGTGGTGCGGTCCACCATTCATTCAAAAGATAACGGGTCAACAGTTGGTTTTGGGATTATTTGCTCATGATATACAGGTAGCGCAGTCGCAAACAGTGGCGGATTAGCGTTGCGTTACTCACGTCGATTCTTGTTCTGTGCGTCCTTCAGAATAGCGCGAACTGTGAGGCGGAGAACATTTGATATAGAAAAAGGATACGAATGAGATTACGAGACGTCTGGGTGTGGTGGGCAACCTGACTGAGTCAATGTTTGACCAGGCACTCTGCACGATGCGAATGACGTTCGTCCCGTCAGTTCCCATCGAGATCTTACGAATGATTGGTGGTCGTTGGCTTGTTCGCTGAGCTGGGCAATTTGATTGCAAACGTGTCACCACCAATCGAGATGACATCATCAGTGCGTTATTGTGGAGCGTAGTAGAGCGTAGCGGTGGGTTGGTTGTTGTTCGGAGGTGTGGACGTTTCAATATAATTGAGGTAGAGTGGCAGCAGGGTCCGTTCTATGTACACTGATGACTTTTTCCACTCTGAAGCCTTAAGAACAACTGAATAAACCTGCTTGTAAGGAAGCGAGGCATCGGCGCCAACACTGTTGTTAATGATGAACTTGTCCCCTTGCTTGTCTTGTTCCATTGGGTGTACCCGGTGCTACGGAGTGTTCAGCGGACTGCAAACGACGCTTCAATGTGAGGCCGCTGTTACTTCCTCAGTCTGGTGCGCGGACATTCAACACAGTCTGATGAAATAAGCAAAAGTCAGATGAGCCACATGAGTGTGAAAGATTTATGTTCATCGGAATGTGAAGATTTCCACTCGATTAACGTACGGTGGTGAACCTGGAAATTTCCAACAAGGAGAGGAAAAAGGACGTCTGCTTGCAGCAAGGATTGGAAAGGCACCGCGGTCAGTCTGTCTGATAGTGTTGGTGGGAGTGATACGTATATGACGTGCACGGTCGAGCTAACAAATGTTGCTGGTCGGCTTCAACTGTGAAACAACAGAACGAATAAAGCAAGGCAATCCAAATTATGGAAGCTGTTTAATTCTGTGAATAAACGACAAGACAGCTTTCCGATGCCAAAGGCAACCTTGAAACAGCACACTGAGAAGCCATGGAAATGTCGTCAATGCTCGCAAAAATCACATTCCATCGTGAACTTTATTTGCTCGGATGATCACGAGTAATCCGGCCCCAGACGTTGTTGTTAAGGGACAGTAGAAACAGGATGTCCGGTGGATAAAACCACGGAACAGGTGATCCAGTTCCACAGAAAACAGCGGACGTTACCCGTGTTATAAGCATGCACCCGTTGTCCATTGTGCCAATTCGTTTTCCCTCTTTATGTGATTGTCGCAGTAGGGTAATCCGCTCTTTCTGACCTGATCAGATTGTGTGTCCTGTCCAATGATCCACACCAGCAGAGTCATGTTTCCAGCTAACCCATGGAGCACCAATCCATGCCTGTCATGGTGTGGGAGCCACGGTTATTCCAGCCATTTCGGTGTTCTACGGATGTCCAAACAAGTGCAATTGAGGGGGAAGCTTCGAGAGGCATGGTAGCTCATGACAATGCTTCCAGATATCCTAGGGAAAAGCCTCACAGGCGCAAACTAGGAAGGGTTAGACTAGCTAGAGGCCTGGGTTTCTGTGTTTTAACTAATCTTTCCTCTTCTCCAAGACGTAATTCAGCTGCACAAACTTGTCTGAAACTATCAAACCAACAATGAATATCCTACTTCGCTTGTCCACTGGGTGAGATGAAGAAATCCAAATACGCAGTAACTTGATCGACCCTCTCATCTTGTATGTTGGGAGGCCGCGCAAGTATACGAAGTTTGGAAAAGAAAGCTTCATTGATGAGACGCTACCTACGGAAAAATCCCAAGATGCAGTGAATTTTTTCTCCAAAAATTGTTCTGTTGTACCCTTATGATCCGAAATCGACCGATTACTCTGTCCTGATTCGCTGAGAAGCACGACATTGATCCTCTCCGCGAAACAGAAACGTTTTCATGGAGGCACCAGTAAAACCACTCTACAGTTGGTTAAACAATTATGTACAGTGCGTTAGGTCACAAGTACAGAATCAATTGTTGTTCCTCGACTTGACTGACTCAGTCCATCACGCCGAAAGATCACAGGAGAAATTGAAACCTGGATGAAAGGTGGCCGTTTTGTTTGTGTTCAAGTGTTACTTTGTAAACAGAAGCTCCTTCCTGTCAGTTCTCCAGATATCGCCAGCATGTAGCCTTCATTCCAATAAAACGAATCGTGAAAACTGCCCCAGCGGAATGCCACTTACGCAGCAGTTCGTTAGGAAAAACAAATGCTATGGCCATCACGTGGAAAATTGCGAATCGCCAAGACTGCATCGCTCTTCAAGATGGTCCTTAGATAAAGGAAATGAAAAAGTGGAAGAAAATGTCATAAGTGCCGCACACTGATCGCTCCCTAGATTAACTTTGGCCTTAGCACGGAGATCAGTGATGTACAGGCAGTCAGGAAATCTACTCTAAAGTCTTTGGCTCAGTTCACCTCGTAGTTCAATAACGCCCCGTGGAAAATAGGCTTGAAGTGAAACACAAGAAATATAGATACTGGCTGGAAGTCGACTGAACCCGTAGGAACTAGTTAACTCGGGAATTTCGGATGCAGAAACTGATGGCAGGTGTTCGAATGAAAACGAAGGAGTCCTGTAAACAGAAATTCGGAAAACAAAATTCTCTGTTGATGCTAAGATAATAGAAGACAGACTGGATGTGAAAACACGCAAATCACCTCATCTGGTAGATGTGCCAACCGAGCAGCGTTGAATCCGTAGCTTTTGGGGCAGGCTCCGGGAATGAATTTATACAGGAACGTGATATTCTCTAGACCAGCTTCCGCTTCCGATTGTTCTTCCACCATGCAGGCCTTTGAAGGGAAAAAGGGCGAAATATACATATTTACTACAAAACACAGGAGGTAGCAAATACAGCAAATACACAAAGGAAACTGGGAAAGTAATTTACAAATCTTACAGGTCCGCAAAAGATCTGACATCCATACAGAAAATTCCAGTAGAATAGAGGAAGTGAAGTACTTCTAGCGCTCGGGCGTAAAGAACATTAGTGAAAGGTTTCGAAATGAAGGGTAGTATTTTTGAATGCCAGGGAATCCCAGTAAGCGAAACAAACTCTACACTTACCATATGACCTAAACCAATGCGAGCTACTTCAGACTGTTGACCGCTGAGTGCAACCTCATCGACCAGACTATGGTAATGCGTGGAGAAAAGAGTGCGAGGTCCTTGTCCTATCAGCTGATCGGCTCTTGGATTGGCTAGGTAATGTAACACAGCACTCGCCAAAGCAGCCCCGTCATGCGTTGACGTACCGCGTCCCAACTCGTCCATCAAAACAAGACTATGGAGAGTGCAATGTCGGAGAATAGCGGCGGTTTCAGCCAGTTCCACCATGAATGTGCTTTCTCCGGCTAGTAGTCGGTCACTAGCACCGAGCCGCGAAAAGACCCGATCTACGGGAGTGAGCCGGCAAAATGATGCAGGAATCCGACAACCCTAGAAAGCAAAATACGATGGACAGTTACGAGTTTGACAAAGAGTTCAGCAACGACAGAATGAAAGGTATAGATATTAGTGGAGGTGGGATCAACTCAACCATGACAACAGCAACTCGATGGTAAGTAAAAATCGAGCTGTCACTGAGATGGTAGAAGCGACAACATCGTAATCACCATCGCTCGAATGCGTTGCAGACACACATTGTTCTGCAAGTGCCAGTGTGCCTACCGATCCCATCAGTGAATGAAAATTACGAGGATGAAACCATCGTGGTAAGAGTTGTTCTTTAGGAGTATCAAAGATAAAGGTCAGAGAGAGGCGTGTATAAAAAGGAGAACAATTCATGGTTAAATGGATATGCACGGAAATAGCAAGTGTTCAGGTTAGTTTGGACAATCGATCACGTAGCAGACAGAATCGACACATGATCGAGTTCTGTTGTATAGTGGCGGGACCAACACTGTTCACCAAAATGGTACACAAGAGTGTCTGTATTGACTGAGGTGTGACTCAATCTATTAAAGTGATGACTGTAAGCTTTAATCCTTTAGTTCTGGTCCACTGAACAGGGTCTTCGGGACGCTCAACCGTGATCGTAGATGTCTCAGTGAAGTATTTTTGAAGTATCTTCAAGGCTGATGAACTTTGGTGTGCGGAAAAAAATCTGGCCCACTGGATCGGGATGGCAGCATACACCTCAGTACCTTAGACGTCTACAAGTTGCACGTTGTTCGGGGTACTCAGTGCTCCTGTCGTTCTTAAGTTGGACAATGGCCTTCAAGCGGCTAGACACGTTAACATGATGATGGTCAATGAAATCGGACGTCAAGGAGTGCCCCGTTGTCCATAAACATTTGAGCAACTTCCTAGAACAGACAGTCGATTGCACTTCGATTCTATCAGAGTTTTGAACAAAAGAACGTCATTATGACGGACGAGGTTGTGTTGCCACAGCGCAGCGAAGTAAGTGAAATGGCTTTGTCACGAATTTTCATTGGATTAGTACATCAGATAGTAGTCTAAACCCACATTTGCATGTGAGAGATGGACAGACATGAGCTAATAAGTTCCGCCGAAAAGTGATGATTTGCTCGATCGCTCGACTATTGTGTGGTATGGGGATTTTAACCAGCTGCCAAAAGCACAAACAATAAAACGAAGATTCCACATCGCCTAGTTTGAGTGGAATTGTCTTACATCATGCTACGAACCTTGAACAACTGAGGCATTTTTCTAGACGATAAAAAGAAGGACAAATGCGTGTTCCAGTCCTGACTGGCTCTCATTGCTACCACAGGAGGGGCGGTTAGTTACACGAAGTTCATTTATTAAGGATCTGCGGTTACTAGCCCGTGGTGGAAAAAGCATAAAGGCTCAAGGGACAACAACTGGACAGTGAAATAGGGATTTGCCTGCCTGTTGAACATGCGAATGTATCATTCCTTCGCAGTGCCACCAGAGAAAATCGGGACGCCAAACTCACCAGATGTGCTAGGATAACCAACAAGGCGGTTTGACGCATCAGAGTGGATTTACCACCCATATTCGGTCCAGTGACAAGTAAGGTGAGAGGGACGTTGCCAGGATCGTTTGAGTCGATGATACCAAGGCGTGTATCGTTTGGAATAAGGTCACCGCCACTGAATGTGTTGATTAAGCATGGATGAAGACCATCGACAATCTCCAGGAACGGCTAGTTAAAATGGAATGGCAGGTTGTGTAGTGTAATTTCGAATTTTCATCATACTAACAGGAAAGGGATAAAAATCTGGGCAGTACGAAGTGATTTTCGTTTATCACGACGAGGGCAAGTCGAAATAAGACAGTGATAGCCGATAACACATGGCCCTGATCAAATGAACATGCAATTAGGACCAACAAAGTGCACTGCACGCGTTAAGTTACTGCTGGTTTTAACCCATTTAAACATACCTACGACAATGAGGGCCAACCACTGGACCTCAAGCAGCGTTACTGAACATTTTGATTTTCTGAACAGACGGTACAGATTCCATACGGTATACAAAATTATACGAGCAATGAAGGTGTTTCAATAAGGGAAACTACTCACAAGGCTGCTGAAAACACTTCGACAGCCCACGACCGGTCTCGCCATTCTTGGGGCTCATCAGGTAGGCGCAGTCCCCGAGTTTCCATTAACCTTATGTTCCACTTGAACCCAAATTGCACCGTTATCGAGAAATACACTCATTTGCAAATCAGTTTGGTTTTCACGAGAGACTCAACTGAATCTCTCGATTATGATATTCTACAACTGAATGTGCTGCACACAGGCAGCCTCATGATTCAGTTCGAACGATATTCGAGATATCGCAGTATATTTGAATGTGAGGCTTTTGTGTAGGACCCGAATGTTCCCACCAGTGAGGTAGGTGCATTCGGGCAGGAATCTAGAAAAGCAATTCAGGGCACGCGGCTCGAGAACCAGTTGCTGAATCGACTTCCTCAATGAAAACAGGGAGTGTGGTGGTATACAAAAGAAGAATACTGACAAGATTTTGTTGCCTTAAAACGGGTGACGTGAACAGCACCATGATAGCTACCAACCCACCTGCTGAGAGTCGTTTTTGAGGTCGATAAACTCTGGGCGACAAGTCACGTCAGATGCGTTCGAACTGTAGTTTGCCAGTGCAAGTAGGCAGTCGAATTCAGCCAAACATCGCATTGCAGAATGCCATAGGGTGAAACTGGAAAAACAACGACAACAGTAATCACACAGATGACATAGGTGAACTTCGTGATAACAACAGTACTCCAGTAGTGAATACTGAAGTCAGGGAAGAATATCATGTTAGGAGCAGGGTGAGAGATGAGAAAACACCCCATATCGATGTCGGAGATAACTATGGATAAGTTGCATACACTTTTGACATAAACAGATCGGAGCATCAAAGGGGGGAGTTGAGTAGACTTTTTTCGCGGACCTCATCTGACGCGAGCCAGGTACACTGGGACAAATTTTAGCTAGGTAGTCGGATTCGAAAGTGAATCGTTCAGCTGTAGCACCTTTTCGGTGTCTAACTGCCGTGCCACCCGAAGGAAGCACGAGGACTGGGATACTGCCAGGTTGCCCAAGCCTAGGCAGGGGAAGTCGGGAGGCAGATGTCGGGTTCGAACCACGGACCTTCTGGTCAGTAAGTTCACACTCTAACCACTGAGCCATTCTAAAGTGGCAGTTTGCTTGTCAATGAGGCCGTCGTTTCATGCGCTGTAGAGGTTCCAAGCACGTGAATCACATTCAACGGGGGAACGTGTCGTTTATCAGCCCTGCTGTACGCTGCGATGTAGACGGTCTACCTGAGGTTCCCACGCAACGGCTGACGTGGTGGCATAAAAGTGCTTTCATGCATGCATCAATGGCACCAAAAACTAGGTCGGAGCACGATTGAAATCCTAAACCAAAATCTCTGACTCCAAAGCCTGACGACCTCAATGCAGGGGCGGTTGGCGCAAGATGACCAGAATGACCCAATTTTAAGGGACAAGCTATCACAACTGATGAAACCCTAAACCTGAGGAGCCAGGAGGCTGCTGTCGGGTTCCTATTCAAACGAATCGGAGGAACCGTGAATACTGCATAGTTAAGTCTCTAACATAGTCTAGTGGGCTGCTAAGGTACACAAAGAGCCGCATGACGATGGGGCCCTGCCTCTCAGCGATGTAGTTCTGACCAACCAATTGTCCCTCAGATTAGCACACAGAGTTACAATGCGCACATTCTTGAGCTACTGATGGCTATTCACAATTTCATTACAGGTTAGCACAAACTATTGTGCTATTTTCTGCTGCAGTTCAGAATAAATACATCGAGAATATGGGAAAATTTGTGCTTTATGACTTCTCAATTATTGCTACCAAGTTTAATAATCCCAAGTTCAATATAACTAAGGTAATAACAGATAAGAAAGCGAACAACGTACTGGTCACTGAATGATGCAAATATTGTCTGCAGGATATTGCGTAAACTAGCATCCTTGCGATCTTCCGCTGCAGTAAGACGTCCTAACAACTCTGTGGTTTCATCTGTACGATATCGCTTCACACCTTTACGTTGTGAGACCAATTGCCAATCCCTTGGAACACGCGAAACAGCACAATCGGGTACCTCCAACTGGAATCGATTGCGACCGGTACCCCAGTAGGCGAGCTAAAAATATTAGGTGAAAAAGGTAGTCTAGATGAATTGAGTAACCTTCATAGGAACAGTTCGGTTCTGTCGCACTCTGCAACTTTCATACTGGTACAGGTCTGCTCAGCGATTTGCCGAGCTAAACTGTAAAAATATGGACCGACGGCTAAGCATAAATACTTCAACCAGCGAACTCAGCTATGCAAGCAGCCTTCAGACGGGCAGAACTATTCGTTAGCAAAACTTGGCAGTCACGTGATCAACGGCGCACCCCAGACTTTGGGCTATCACGTTCAGTGCGTGCTTAGCATAAATGACATCACCAACAGTGTCTAAACTGAAGCAATGTAGGGCATAGCTTCTGATGCATGGTTTAACGGTGATAAACTGATATATATATATATATATATATATATATATATCACCAAGCACTCTGTTCTGACAAGTAATCCACACTAGAAGGATAAGGCGCAATTAATTTTTTTCACCTACAAACTATGCGCTACTCATCGTTTTCGAAGAAGTTTGGTGACAATCGGTAGATTTATTGCTGGGCAACGTTTCGCCTTAGACACAAAAGCTTCGTCAGGCCAAGTGACTAGGTTCCGAGGTTGCGCTACTCACTTGCAAATAGTAAAACATAACCTGTGGGACAAGGAACACTCCATTAGCAAGAGAACAGGATTCATCATAAAGAAAGTACGGACAGGTAGGGAGGTCACTCGTGACACTGTTCATTGGGTTAGCCGAGCTTAGGTGATAGCATAAACGTTTTGGGTACGATAAGGGTAACTGAAATAAACATACCCGAATACCAAGTAGCTTCCCACAGGCAATGAGGTAGTTCTCCAATTCCGAATTGATAGTCTGAAATGAAAAATCAGTCATTTTTTTCAAAGATCGATCTTATATTGGATGAAGTACTATTTTAAGTGAAATACGATACGGGATACGGTGGCTCCCTTTCAAGATTTCCTCCGTTCGGTAACGCTGGTAGTGTGTGGCGTTGTCCACCATCAATTGTACGGCATCGTTAATAATCGTAAGTGTATCATGAAGAAATTGATCATTTACTTAAAATCTTGACACTCTGGGAAACATCGGTCACACGAGAGAATCTTCCCTTCCCAATTTTTGGAAGCTTTGTAAGAAACCTTTAATGGGGGCGAACGTCTCGGAGAGGAGATCCAGATGCACTCTTGGGCAAGACGGTGGAGGCGAGTCAGACGATGGAAGACCAGTCTACTCAGTCAAACAGAATGAAATTGGTGTGTAAAATTCAAGAGGAAAAGAACTTCACTGTAAAAACAATAACCGCATCATATGGATGAGCAATAATTATCGTCGGCTGTAACACCCATTCGATGAGTAACCATCATGCCAGCCAAAGGAAAAACGAGGGCTGAGATACGTCTGGGTTGCTCAAGGCAGGACAAGAACAGTCTATATGTCGGCGTGGATTTCGAACCACGGACCTTCCGATCGGTAAGATCGCACGTTCCCCTCTGAGATAGACCGAGCTTTTTAAGAGATTTAAAATCAATGAACGAATCACTCTTCGAACTTCCAAATCGCGAGGACCACGCACCGAATAATGTATTCAAGTGATTTACTCACCTGTATTTCTCCGACAGCCTCGTCATAATCCTCGTCCACTCCAGGTTCAGGAGTGATTCGACCGTCTCGCTTAGCCTTTTCCGCGTCAAAGGCGTTCTAAAAATTATAAGGGTTTTAAGAGAATATTCATAATGTCTTTTAATCTATGTATGAATTGAGAAATACTACTGTGCGATTGACAGCCAAACATTTTCATAAGTGGTAGATTCACTATTAGACGACAGACGAAGAGCAACCAAAAAAACAGCTTTAAGATGGCCAATTATTCCAGCCCAGATCCAGAGTTTGTATGAAGCGCATGATAATGGAGGTGCAAACGTCGTGTTGAACAATCACCACAGGCACTTTGATGAGGGATTGTCATTCACCCCGCGTCTTCGAAGCTCGCCAAACAGACAAAACGAAAGCAACGCTGCGGAGTCCGTAACGTTGGCCCGGGTCAAGAGGATCTGATTAGGCATACTCAACGAACGAGATGACTCAGTGGTTAGAGCGCGGATTTACTGACCGGAGGGTGTGTGGTTCAAACCAGGCCTCTGCATCACGACTTCTCCTGTCTAGGCTTCGGCAACCTAGCCGTATTCCAGCCCTCGTGCTTCTTTCGGGTGGCACAATAGCTAGGCACCTAAAGTGTGTCAGAGTTGGACGATTATCTTATTATCTATTACACGACCGAACTAGACTTTCCAGTGCAGTAGTCGAGCGAAATGCCAGACAGAAGTGTTACAGCTAGTGGACACTGAGCAAATAAGCAAGTGAACGTGCTTGCAGTGGATTGTTGTGTAGTTCACCCAACGGCTCGCGTGAGAAATCAGCGTATCCCTGAAAATGCCTGTCAGGGAAGTTGCGACTAGTCGACCGAAACAACTGGAACACGCTTTTTACGCTCCGGATTGTATACAGAAATAATGAAAAACTATAGCCAGTATAGTATTTTCTTTCTTCTTTTCTTTTCTTTCATCAACTTCCGAAGGCAATTTCGGTGTTGCGCATTATTTTTTTCAAGAGACAAAAGACACAGAGGCGGAAAGGCATTTTAGTTCCGAAAACCGATTTTCCACTACCACGGGAGAATTAGTACAACGGGAATTGTCAATCACCTAGACAATCTGGTCGACGGCAGCCACAGACATCGCTAACATATTATACCATTAGGTTAGCGGGCATTATCACACCGCAACATGAGTGTTGACATTGATGCTTCAGTGCCACACAGTCACAAAGTTTATCTGATTATATTTGCATTGTAAAGTGCACGTTCAGGGACTACATGTGGTGAAGCATGACGTTGCACTTTGAAGATACAAGGCGTATGCCGATAAATGGTATGATGGTGGTTAGTCTGTTCAACAGATTGTGCTTCGCCTTTGTCTTCAAAGATGGGGGTATTGTAACCTAAAAATAAAAAAATCCTTCAGCCACCCAAAGGATGCACGAAGGCTAGGATACAGCCAGGGGGAGTCGAGAGACACAGATCGGGTTCGAACCACAGGCCTTTCGATCAGTGAATTCGCGCTCTAAGTGCTGAGCAATCTCGCGTACTCCAGTTCGAAAAGATTCTCATCAGCGAAGATTTGAACAGCAGAGCCTTGAAAACCTTTCAGCGTCTGTCTGGTTGTTAAAACAACGACGAATTTAAAAAGACAGGAGAGAGTAGACATCCTTGTCGGGCACCACTTTTTTGTGAGGGAAACTTTTGCAGACCTCACCATACACTCTCACTTGCCCAGATGTATGTGAATATAGGGACAGGATTATGTTCAAACTTCTGGGACATACCCTTTTGAGCAAGTGTGGATAACAGCACTGACCGGTCAACAGAATCGAACACACCCCTAAAGTCACGGAACACCGAAATTGTGCGTCGATTGTAGACGTGGCGTTGCTCTAACACCTGAGTGTGGTCAACACAGCCTTTACCCGATTCAAATTCTGCTTGATTCTCACGAGTCCTGTATCCTGGCCCTAAACATCTATGCAGAAGGAATCCAGCATGGAAGCACGAACTGCTTGTTATCATGCTTGCTCCAGTGTGGAAACACCAAAAGCAGACTGGCTTTTGGGTTTTGAAAACAATCTTCGAAGTATTTACGGTGGTTGCCAAAGTCGGACGCACGGAAGATGCAATTGAGTATGATGTCCGGCGAACAAAGCGGTCAGTCCTAGTGCTTGGACTCGTGGACAAACTGTTCAAATTGGGGTTGAGGTGGGGCAGAGGTAATACGTGAAGCAGTGAGAACGATCGCGAAAGCTGTAGTATGTTTCCGCTTACCCACCTTGCTGTTTGCATTAAGCATAAGGCGACACCATGCGAAAGCCGATGTCCTGTGTTTCACAATCGAGTCAACATGCGTGAAAACAGAGCTGCGGCCGTTGCACAAGTCTGTCAACTTTGACGAATATGTTTTAGTCACCGATGTGCTGTATTATTGAATATACGAGTATTCAGTCGTCTGACTGACAACCTGATGCAATAGAAATTTCAAAAGCCATCCGATGAAGGGAATGTTTCTGCAAAACTTGAAAGTGTTTCTTCGTGGGGGAACAACAAGCATAACCCATCCGCAAATGTCGCACACGGATGAAAGAAGAAACTCACCAAGAAAAAGGCGATTTTCGGCCTCAAGTCAGGAAACTGTCCACCATCAGCTTCTAGTTTCGTCAAGGCCCGTAGGAGGGGTGCACTGTGGGTGCCAAAAGAAAATTAGTGAGAACGAGGAAAAACGAGACGATAAAGGGTTCAGAATCACCAGCTCCACTGTAACCAGGATTTCAACCGAGTAGCTTTCAACTAGTCAAATAAGTGAAACCTCGCAAGAAATACGGACTGCTTATGAAGAGCGGCTTGCCCCATTATCGTATTAGGTTATGGCGAATAAACAAGAGCAATCGAACAACAGTAACCATGAATCGGTCGTCCGATCCCACCTCCACTGTTTCAGACAGCGCTCTCAGGATTGGCTGCAACCCTCAGAGGATGATTCTCGTTTGCGTCTGACAGGCTGTTGTACGACCCTCATTGCTAAATCAGATGAAAAAGTGACTAATCTGAACAAATGTATTTCCTAGCTCTGAACAAGAACACAAATGCCATTCGTTGGCATTCCAAACTCGGTGTTTACGAGCTGGTTCTCACAAAATGAAGACGCTACCAATGGTCATTAGTGAACACACAGATAAGCTGATTCATGGATGATGATCTCCCATAGAGCTTGTAATGCCGCCTGTACACATGCCACCACACACATGAGTTTTGAATGAATGGAAAGTGGCGAGTCTATGCTACCGAGATAACGGCAAGACCTGGTGTCTCACGAAATAGTATACACACACGATAAGTAGGAAAAAACACAATCAACAATAAGAAAACGCAAGGATCTAGTGGGTGTAGGCAAGCATACCAAAGAGATAACGCTCCTAGCTGGGTTATGATTTCACAAGCTACTTCGAAGCCGTGTAGGGTAGCCAAAAAGTCAACAATGTTCCTTCGTGAGTACTGTACTTCTTCGAACAGTATCGCTCGAGCATCGGGATGATTCTTTTCATTTTTCTTTGATCCAACGAGGTGGATCCTAAAACACAAGAGAAAAGCGAACACACAAGTGTATGCATTTTCGTGCAGTCGTTATTCAAGCATGGGAGCAATTAAGAGGAAATTACAACACAAAATATGAAAGGGGGAAAAAGTAGTTTCAGGATGAGGCGCATCTCTAGTCGTGCTAATATTCAAGGGAGGAGGCGTATGAATGATGAGCACAATTAACCGAGACATTAGCTTCTTGAATATGACAGAAATGTTGAACTTAATGCACTACTCACAAGGTTGTTGAAAACCTCGACAGCCCACGATCGGAGGGATGGCAAATTCGTGTGGAATCCAAGTGTGCTCAAAGTGATACGGGACAGTGTCTGCGGGAGCTCATTTGTCGAAGCACTCGTCCTGTAAGCAAGACGGTGCGTTCTGAACTCTATTCGATGATGCTTAGACCATCTTTTGATAGATGTGTACTTGGGTTTCAACATGCGCTAAAAGCCCACTTCCATGGTATTAGACTGCATGATAGGTGTCTACGGAATTTCTCTTTAATGGACTGATATGAGACCAAGTCCATGGTATAGTAATTATGGCTCATCGATAAGATGGAGCATCGCTGCACATACAGCTTTATTTTGGTGGATTTTCTGCCAAAAAGATTAACAATCGGCATAATTCGGGTGCACAGGTACCGTGCAACTTAAAGTAGCCACGAGGCCCAGGATATTTGTAAGTTGTTCAAGCATAATAATTGTTCAGCTGTGATACCCTTTCGATGCCTAGCTGTCATGCCAACCGAAAGAAGCATGAGGGCCGGAACACTGCCAGATTGCCAAAGCCTAGACAGGAGAAGTCGAGATACAGAGATCGCATTTGAACCACGGACCGTCCGGTCAGTAAATTTGCGCTCTGAGCCACTTCGCCCTAGTTCAAGCACAGACACGAGAAACGCTGCTGTAAGCCTTAGACGCTGAGCTATCTCGAACTCAACGACAACAAAAGGGATCGTTGAGTACCGTTTTGGCGTGACGTACACCTGAGGCTGTGGGCGTAACAATGGATTTGAACTTCCACTTGTGCTCTCAAACTCAGAATCGTAATATTGGCATTACACAACACAGAACAAACAACGTTTTTTAACCTCACGTTTGAAGCCCTGAATTTGAAAACTTAATTCGATGACTACGATGAAGCAGGGGGGACATATCCGAGAAAAATGGAATGGATACGAGTGGACACAAACGACGAAACATTAAGAGTCAGTTTTGAACCAGACGGAACACTAAACCTCATGCGAGTTTGGTAGTGCATTACTAAGTAGAACCCACATGAACAGAACACTTACTTTGTGAGCAGGCGCTCAAAATCGGGAAGGCGCCGAAGACTCAGCTTTATCGAATTCAGCTGGCCCCCAATATCAATCAAGTTGTCCACGGCATCTTGGCGCGCCCGAATCAATTTGGGGTTGCATGGAGGGGCAGTCAGCCACTGGCGCAGAAGTCGGCGACCTAGCGAAACAGGCCAGAACAGAATTAGCACACACCCTTAGAGGAATTGTCTAGTGCTAAATGTCCACACCTACGCATTAGTTGACCTCAGTCGAAGCGAAACAGAAAAACAGATTTGAAGTGGAATTACTGCTACCACTACTAAAATCAAACGGATCACAGAAATACAACAATTTTGGACGGTGAATCCCTCGGAAAGTAGATGGTCATGGTATGAAAGAGACGACCGGCAGAGCCAAGCTGGAGCTGGAGCTCCGTAGAGGATAACAGCATGGAGTCTATCACGGGTTTGAAAATGCAGCGGAATACTGATCAACAGTCAACACGAGACAAAAACAAATGCTAAAACGGTGAGGGGAAGAGATAATCCAAATTCCTCAAATACAGCTAACGGTGAATTGATATCTGTTGATCACTATGAGTTTAAATACCAGGCAAAAGCCAGTGAGATGGTCAGAAAAAAGAAAAACGAATCAGAATGTGGACGTCGGGACGAACATGTGAATAGGAAAGTACATAAAAGCTTGTCCTGGGTAAAAAAAATAAGGCGGTATTCGGTCAGCACATTCAAGTGACCACCATAAACTAGAGATGAAAAATAATTTGTCACTGAGCATTTCCTGCAACATATGTACAAGCCAGAGTTTCAAATATAAAGTTGATGGTTGTAGATTCGGGGACTGGGCCTACTGGATGAACCAAAAGGTGAAAGCAGCCTGGGTTTGTAATCGAGCTTATTATGGGAGGGATGAAGCCGGTCTAAGCGCAGGCCAGTAGCATGGATTGACGTCTGGACACAGACACAATCTTTCAAGGGCACGAAAAGACATTAGTCAACTCATCCACTTACACAACTACGTTTCACCAAAAATATTAGCTAGATATTAAGTGTGAAGGACTTAGCCCCTAAACGACCTTCAAAACCTGATGCAATACACGTGTTTTCGGGCGTTTGACCAGGGAGGAAAAACGCCGATATTCTTGTGTAAATCCAAGAATGACCTTACGGACTACTTATCCAGTAGGGAACCGAGTAAAACTGGTACAGACAGCTTACATCGTACGAACATAGAATAATATGCTCATTACAGGAACGAATACAGGCTAGTTTTTCCTTCAAAGCTCAAATT
>NW_008752127.1:31281-32076 GCF_000715545.1 Opisthorchis viverrini
ATTACAGGAACGAATACAGGCTAGTTTTTGCTTCAAAGTTCAAATTCTTAGAAAATCAGAGCATGAATATATAGGTTGGAAAAAAACAGGGTAGCCGTTTCCGCTAGTTTGTATCAGGGCAATCCGTTTAATCGCTAATCGCTACAAAAGTCACGATATTGATGTGCTTTTGAAAAAGCAGAAATCAACAAGAAAGCTACGTCTAACTGAGTGAGGTCATAACAATAGTGGTCCAACAATAAAAGCCCGATTCCCATAAAACAATTTACAGTTCAGATAGATTCTTTGCGGCGTGTGTAAGAACACCAGGATGCATGTGTTAGCCGGAATCTTGGGCTAAAACTGCCTTAGCGCTCACAGATAGGCAAAGCAGTGGACAATAGGCTTAACTAACACCCAAATGGACAAAAGTTGGAGTCGTTGGCCGGTCTAGAATACGGGGGAGCCTCGACTGGTCGGAAATATGGACCCCAGCCAATCGTGTCCAGCATCCGGAAGATGTCAACTGCCGGCTTTTGAACCCCAAAAATGTTATCTTAATGATATTTGGAAGTGCACCAAAATTGCTCAAAAATCGGAGAGCACCGAAAGCAAAGTCGTTTAGAGAAATGCAGCATTTGTGGAATCTTTACGAAGTCCCAAGNTTTGTGTAATTTTTTTCATTTGCCGTCCCGAACGACTTTTGAAAGGAAGTTGAAACCTTATATTCACAAAACGAAAAGACCTACTTTCTGCATAGAGTTCACTGATTATTATTCTGAGTATATTAATAACATGTCTACACAAACTGATAAT
>NW_008752127.1:32132-32747 GCF_000715545.1 Opisthorchis viverrini
GTTTCCGCTTACGGCTGCGGTTATAATCACCTAGAGACGAATTTTCTCGTTGTGCATTTCAGTTGTTACGCAACCAACAAAGTCGTTGTTTACGTGCGAGAAAAGTGCTCGCGGTCCCTTTTGAGTCAGTTTGCAAAGCGCTGTTATCTAAATTGAAATGGTCAAATGGACCGATCATACATCGCTGACAACAGTTCAGTAGCTGAGTGAGTAAATTCAGTTCGTTATCCACTGTGTGGTATTATTTATTTGCAGTCTTCGTATCTTCGGATGCACAATGTTCGGCAAAGAAATAGGTTATCGAGATGGCATGATATTTGGTCGTTGCGGAAAATTCTTCAGGTGGCACTGAACAAATATCGCCTCTTCTGACGATACCTCCGAGCGGCGGAAAGTTGCCGGTATTCAGTAGTCAAACACCTGCGTTCGAATTCAGTTCAGTTGTTGAGTACGTGAGGCGTAAAACTAGTTTCTGTTCACATACCTATTGAGGAACGACTGCATGCCCAAATTTTTGCGACTGGCCATGAACATTAATGAAGTCACTCGTTCGCGTTTGCTGAGCGCTTGTCCGCTGGAATTAAGGATGCTAACACAATCACAAGTACAATCCAA
>NW_008752127.1:32949-45158 GCF_000715545.1 Opisthorchis viverrini
AGTCTGCCTGGACTCAGGCGATTCTCTCGTGGGAACTAAATTGATGATATATTTGTCGTAATATCACGTAGTTGTTTGTTTTGATCTGTAAGTCAGGAGGAAATGAAAGACCTTGATATCTGAATACAACTGTCTTAACCGAAAATGAATACAAGCACCCATTCAGTGTCCACTTGGAATCATTGTGGTCCATCCTCTCACCTCAACATTTGTAATTCTGTCACTGTAGCCTTGACAATGATGTACCCATTGCAAGGAACTAAGTTGGCAGATTCAAGATGTGTTGTCGCTAAACGAATTGAGGCATAGTTCGTTTGAGAAAGATCAGAGGCATATGGGAAACATCTCGAATCCGAACCTGCAATCCGTGTGTTTCAGACGATCACCATAGTTTACTCCTCTGCTGCGGCTACTATCTCCAACCGTTTTTACGGTTTCTTTCAGGTTCGAGAAAAATTTTCGAATTTCAGTTCCCCAGCATTGACCAAAAACGAGACTATCAGCGTTAGTCACTGAGATAGACTAAATTTGGCTGCTCACCCATAAAAGCATTAGCTTTTCTGCCCAGTGATCTGGAAACCAAAGTCATGTGCACTGATAGCATATTGCACGTGTATGCGTACATGGATAATAATTGTGGCTGTTTTCACAATTTCACTTTATCTATAGATCGATTTGAAATTGAACACCTGATACAGCCCTAACGGTATCGTTTTATGTGACTGGCGTAGCGTAACGTTTCCTTCGTCATTAGGAAAACAAGACAAGTGAGGTTGTCTGTTTGGAAAGTGGATAACACACACGTCACATTTCGAGCGTGAGAGACAGCATATTTGTTCTACACAGATTGTGAGTTAGGCACCGTTATTTGTTGGTGCATCCAGAAATGCAGTTTAGTTATTGGGGCACTCCGCGTTATGGGAGTAAGTTGGGCCAAAACGTCGTGGCTACAGGTTTTAGGGGCCACTCAACTGAATTCATACACTGGTGGCAGCTAAGTCTGCGAATATTCCGTACAGCAAATATCTCGGCAAATAAACTAACTTTTGGTATTCAAACTGACTACCCCAGTTACTTTCCAGTTATTCCATCGAGTGCGGGCGGAAGTTTCGGAACTTTGAAAGTCTTATTATGGTGATAATGAACGGTGAATCATAGTTAATGTCAAACGTTACAGTTCCAAATTTGTTTACCAGGGGAACAGCCATTTAATTCTTACCCGACTGGAAGAGATGGTCATTTGGGGCACCCTTTAGTTTCATATGGAATGATAATCTAAAACCAAGTACAGCCACTCCATAAAACATGTCTCCTGGGACAACCCGAAATAAGACTGGTGTATGGCCAATCACTTACTAACAAGATGAAGCTAATATTGTTCACACAAACGCTCCTGTCTATCCGAAGTGCCCGCTTTTTGTTCATCGAATCCACATTTTAAAATCTCCATTCTGTTCGGAAAAGACCGAAACATTTTCAACTACATCAAGCCATAAAACCGGTTAAAAAGAACGGGTAATGACCATCTAAAGTATGCATTTGAGCGACAAGGAAAGTCATTATAATCTGTCGAGATGTTGTAGATGGGTTTTGGTCCCCGAGAAAATTACGTTAGCAGCTCTATGAACCATGGGATCACGTTGCTTGGCGTGCTTTTAATTTTACGAATCATTTTCGCTTAACTGCGTTCAGATAACAGTCAATGCTGTCGAAAATTAATTCCGTGTTAAATTGGAGACTCAGCCAGTGCGCGTTGCTCTTACGCAAGTCACCTAGACCATCTATCTGAGAGGCCGTCACCGCAGAAAGCAGTCCAGATCATGTGACGTGGCTTACGTGATCGGAGATTCTCAGCGCTATATACTGCCAATCGCACTGTTAATCTGCCACCGGTAGTTGATATGTACCGTCCAGCTGCCCGTCAGAATTCCCTCAGATATTCGTGAGATGTGCACTACCGATGACAATGGGCATGTAGAGGAAAATGTTGGTAGCTCAGGTAGCGTAGATGGTCGTTGGGTTGTTCGCTGAGCTGGACAATTTGATTACAAACGCTTCAGCACCAATCGAGGTGACATCATCAGTTCATTGTTAGGGTGCGCAGTGATTTGTTAGTGGTTGTCACTGATAATGTCACCTCAAGTGGTGATGAAATGTTTGCAATCAAATGGCCAAGCTCAGCGAACAAGCCAACGACCAGGATAGGCGTGATTTAATGGTGAATTTCAGTGGGATAAAATTCACAGGACCGTTTCGAGTCCACTACCTCGTCAGACAATAGATCTTTGGCAAACTTATTTAACGTCAAAATAATTGTGGCTCAAAAAGGTGTCATGCGGGAGCATTGCGAGGGACCGATTGATATAGACACATAGACATAGACCTCTTTAACGAACTTTTGAGGATTACGTGTTCAGCTCAAACGCCAAGCTGCTCCAATTCCAAATTTTGAGGTTCGGAAGCTCAAGCCGCACAGTGTGAACGGACTGATCAGAAGCGAAGAAAAGTGGGTGAATCATCACCGGTTCTCTCTTGTTCAAGTGCGATCACATGGTGCTGGAATGAACAGCAATAAGTGCTTCCGACAGCGGGTAATTACAGAAAAGTTCAAAGGTCAAACACCACGCCACGGGTAGGTGTCACACCCACCATGATACGAGTGATGTCAAACGGCCAAGTAAATCGCTTGGGGAGTTCGAAAGTTCGGCCGCCGGTGGCCGAACGGTTAAGTGTTCAAACTACTAGCCAGAAGGTCGCGGGTTCGAAACTCTCCGGAGTTTCGTGCGATTCGCACTGCTGATGATGATTCCCAATAAGGATGAAACAGCTGTACAGTGCTTTCGGCTTTTCAGCATAGACTGGCTTCACTTACAGGACGAAATCTCCACGAAAATCCCAAATCTCCTCACACTACCAACAAAGTTCGGTCTCTTGGCCTCTGAAAACGAGTGGCTGGATTCTCGCATTCTCGTCCGCTAATTATCTCGCTAGCCTTCAGATTGGGCCTGCCATTTCAAGATCTGCAGGAAATCGCCGAAAGATAGTCCGCCTTACACGATATTTTTTAAAGCGACATCTCGTGGCGTTGGAAAGGAAAACAGATATGCTGGTTGTAAAAATTGATTTCAACTGTCAACTATATCGGATTAGACTTGGTTCAAGTGCCTGATAAAGCTTTTGTGTCAAAAGCAAAATGTTGTCCAATTAGAAACTACCGATTGTTTACCAAGCTCTTCTGAAACGATGACTCTTCAATCGGTTCCAAACCCTTCCAAGTCGATTGCCACAAATAATGTTACGTAGCCTGAATGCAACCTTTCGGTGGGACGGAGGCGCTGTTAGGCTCCACACAGGCAGTGATGAACGAAAAATTCCTCTTTTCACCCTGGATTGTCAGTTTGGCGAACAGCTATTCCAAAAAACTGGAGCTGTGATTGGCTCGATAGCATAAAGACCGACAATAATTTGACAGCAATGAGATACACAACTTCAGAACCTGTGATACCAAAGTGAATGTCATCGGTTTGCATTGTGTCTGTAGTTCTTGTGGAAAATTCTATTCAACTTTCTTTCGAAAGTAATGTGGAACAGGTAAGAGTAAAAAGGTAGTACTCATAGACTGTGGGCCTAAATCCGACCAGCAAAAAGCGTGTTTTGACTAACACACAGATTTCCGCACATAAACAGCAGGTGCAGTTCCACGCCAACTGACTGCATTGTTGATGACTAGTCTTTTTCCCAAATTTACCCAAAAACTGTTATATTTCAAATAAATTTGGAACATTGCCGTCTTTTGGATTTGTCTATTAGTGCATGTTGACACTCTTGCTTGCATTTAGGACAAACACGAGTATTTTGTGAATAGTCCACAGGTTCGAACCGGTAAATTCCGATGTTTCTCTTGTGGAGTAATTATCATCAGACAATAGAATGACTCACAAGAAAATTCCATTCCATAAATGTTACAAGACTGGTAACAGTATGGGAAATTTTATACGCGAATTGTGATTCGAACATTAAGACCCTGTGATCACCTATTTCGACCTATACAAAACACATTCTGATGCACTGGTGTCCATTCGGGGATCACCCAGTAAGATTGCTAACATTTGCATCAGGACAAAATTTTATCACCAGCCTTCTATCTTTCCCAATGGTGAATTAAAACAACCAGAACAATTGGGAGACTAACCGAAAGGTGTGCAACATGTATCCAAACGTTCCAGGAGCGTCCCTTCACGTGTCCCTGTCACACTGTTGTGCAAGATATCCAAATTAGCCAGAGTGATGCTATCCAGAACCTGGAAGGCGAAATGATTGTGCAGCGAAACCGGACATCATGCGATCCATGTGTGCACAAGTATTTTACCATTTAGAACAAAATCGATGTGTAAAAAAAATTGTTTCATTCAGTACGATGGCATTTTCATGGCTTCTTGGACGGGCAGGCTAGGCAGTGTTTGACCATCCTCTATGAGCGGGGACAAAAAGGCTATAGCTTTAGTGATTACAGGGACGCCTAGTTATTAACCTGTGGCTCAGTAATTCATAAGAGCACATTCTAATAGCAATCCCGATTCTTCTAGGTAACACAGTTGCTTGGCACGACTCAGGGGTTGAGGCATGAGCTACTACTCAGTGATTCGAATGCACCCCATGACTCGTCCTTGCACAGGCTTGAAAAACCTGGCAATATGTTTGCTTTTGTGCTTCCTTCAGTTTTCACGACATTCGGGTACAGAAAGATCTCCACAGATATATGATTCAAATATAGCTCTGATTACCAACTCCAAACCTTTTACAATTGATTGAAAACCACTATAGCTATTCTCCTCTGCAGAAACCACCACGAGGGACCGACCAGAAATGGAATCTTCTTGGAGTGAGTCGATCACTGCAATACGCCTCCAGAAATTTATTAAAAATGACCCGTAGAAAGGGGGCGACTGGATTTCCTTTGGTCTGACTAACTGGATGTTCATAAAACACATCCCAGTCATGAGTATGAGACGTCACAACAGGTTGGCGATGGATACCATCAAATCAATTATCATGAAAAAAGTGGTAGAAGTGCCTGCATGACAACTCGTTTTCTACGGTGGCCGACAGGTGCACAGGACTTTCGGACTAGACGACACCAGCGTCCGCGAGGACAGGCAGAATCCAAACTGGATTGCCTGAAAAATAACGGTTGTGGGAACGTAACAGATATCATATGCTCATTATTTTATCAGGCTACAAAAATCCATCAACTTCAGTCTACATATAGGTTCACGAGTATAATCGGTTCGTTTAATATTCCCGAAAAAACGGTTGTATCAGCTAAGATCCAACCCGAAGGTATGTGAGATGAAGCGCTACCACGCTACCAAGCAGAAGTTAGGAAGGTGAGATTGAACAATAAAGTCTGAAGCTTCAAAGCTCGAATCGAAGCTAGGACGTAACCAGAAGAAATGCACGTGCCAGCAGACATCGGCTGACTGAACCAAACAAAAAAGCGAACAAACAGAAGCATACCAGCGACGTTTGTTTTGAATAGAAGACTTGACCGGAGCCGGTTGTGGTGGCGATTTGAAGACAATCCGGGGGTATGTACAGATCAATCAGACCCAAGGACATAACTTGTCGATCGATGAGACAGTAGCGGAGATAGTAGATGATCGCACCCAGGCAACTCATCGCGAGGTCGTAATCTGCTTTAACTGAACGACCCAATGGATCATCTGAGGGAGCGAGTAAGTAGAACAATTCACGGGCCAATATACCGAAATAACAGAACGCTTTAGAAGCAAACAAACAGTTAAAGTTTAGCCAATCGTTTGGTACTTTCGGATCCCCAACAGGACCACAAAGATAAGAACAAAATTGGATTCATCGAATGACCTAGTTAGTCACGAATTAATTGGTTTCAACATTTAAGGAGCTTAGGCTGGTCCAGTAAACATCCGGAGAAAGTCATATACCAATAACACATTTAACTGCTTGAGGTGAGGGAGGAATCAGGATGGAATAACCAAGGACTGGGAAGTTCACTTGTACCAGCTAGACGCCTCTAACGTTAAGGAGCGTGTTAAGACGACTGATGCAGAATTCGACGATACTGAAGACTGAGGGAATCCTCCCCTCTCATTCCAAGAAGACTAGGACACCGTGGTTTTAGAAATCTAGTGTTAACGCATGTTCCCTATGTACAAAACACTAGTGTGCTTTATGTCTGTCGAACAGCCTCAAAATAAGACACCTTCGAAAGTATGTGCGCAAGCAGATGGGTCTGATCAAATACTGGAACTTGCTTTTGTTCTGTTTGCCTTTCACTTACAACCCAGTGACCAGATAATAATTGCCAAATTTGGATCTTGGAGGTTACGGGGTATGCAAAGGTGTACTAGACGGATCAACGTCCACCATTACGCTTGGATGCTTCGTGCCGCAAGCTCCTGAGCTAAGGTTCCGGTATTCGACATCAAAGCCCACACATTTTGTCGCTTTTGTCCAGGTTTGGGTAGCAAGATACTATACCCCGAGATCTGACTTAGCAGAAGAGTGTAAAGGAAATTACAAATGGTCTTGGTGTTGTTGGGTGCAGTTGCCTTACGGGATGGGGCTCCTGTGAGCCCTCTTGTACTCGACTGGATATATCAAGAAATGGCGGCTAGTCAATGTCTGTAGCTATTTGATTTCATGTTGTCATTTCCAGAATGTCTGACTGAGCTGCGTAGGCCGCAGCTTCCTTGCAATATCAGGGCACGGCTCATATTAACCAACTGGTGTCAGACACAAATTTCACTGGAAAATCGACCAGTCTTGTAAGCTAGTCACCTGGCCTGACAGAGTTTTGTATCGAAAGTGAAACGTAAAGTTCAGCAATAAAACTACCGATTGTTTCTCAAACTTTTGAAACGATGATTTATCGTTCGGTTCCAAGCGTTTTCCAACTGACTGAATATCAGTGAAATTAAAAGGACATGTCTAAAAACTGCTTAAAGGCCTCCCTACTCCATGGCTGTGACCCAAACTTCTTCAAATAGGTGCCCACCTCTCCGTAGTATGGAAGGCGGTAACCGGCTGGAACAGAAACGTAATGAAAGGACCCAGATAATGCATCAGACTCAGCTGAGCACCAGATAAAAACTGCCACGTGATCATTGATCATAGCCTACCAAAGAAAACCGCGTTTCCTACTCCAGGCTCATATGGCAAAAGGCTCGCTGGGGACAGGCCTGACAGCGTGAAATGAAAGCGTCCACTGTCAAGATGAGCGCTATGGGATTCTCGTGCCTTCCTGAATGTGGATGAAAACCCGACAACACGTGCGACGTAACAGTTCTCAGTAGCCAGGCTGTTCAGCTGACGCTTGTCTACCGATGTATTGGCGAATTTCGCAAAGAATACTGCGTCTATTTTGCTACTGATGTATTACTCCAACAAGGGGCTCAGATAAGTTCTTAATGGTTTTGGTTGATGTACGGAACTTGCTTCAGACCGTTTTTTCACGACACATAGGGCTTTTTGAAGTAAGTCGTCGCTTTTCTCCTCCCCTCTTACCCTTTACGAGGACCCTCCCCTGTGGCTGCACGACAGTCGAACACCAGTTTCCACCATTGGTGTATTGTTACCTATGATAAGGAAGCGAAATGGCTTTCCCATAGTAATGAAGTACCTAACGTTTGAAGCCGGATTTTAGTACGCACAATACTCCTAACCTCATATTACGTGTTGAGAGATAGCAAAACCCGACCGGGGTTGTTCCAATGGTCAAGGGAGTGGCTGTCCTTGACCCACAGTTACTAATTCTGCACAAGTGTATGCTTCATCAGTGTCATTTCCGCACTTGATCAACTCAATCACTCTTTATGCAGAAAGAGCCAACCGGGAGCTGAAATCTGGGGAGGTGGGGCATGGATAAATAACTAAATAAAATGCACAGATTATGTCTCTCGGAAAATAGCATAAGACGTAGATTGTTATGTTAAGCATCATCGAGTATCCAATGATCAAAATTCAACGGACACGTTTTTGTTGAAGAGCTATGGATCAGTTCCCTCTGGATCGTGTTAATAGAAGTGAGGTGTAAGATGATTTTATCGAACACCTAAAAATAATTCTAACAAATTTGTGAGGGCGAATCGCGAGTTTTGAGCTCTTCACTTTCTGCTTTCTGTCCTAGCTGATGAGTTTTACGGCACTCGATGCTTGATACCATGCATGAAATTTGAAACGGAAATTTCATGCCTGCTCAGGAATTAAGATGCGAAACTACTAATCCAACGGTTCGAATCCAACTATGGTTATTCGACTGTTCCAGTCTGGGCTTGGGCAACCTGGTACTATCCCAACCCTCGTGTCACCTTCAAGTTGCATGGCAACCATGCACCGAAAAGGGGCCATAGCGGAATCACTATTACCCATGTTGTTGTTGGTACACATGCCGCATACCATACAGGCGAACAACGCATCTCCACGCAAAACATCGAACGTTAGAGACTTAGTGAGTGGTAAGTAACTGTAAGTTCATCACTTTATATTGGCAGAATTTGCGAAATTCGCTAAAACATCCTCTTACGCATCAAGAGAACGTTACTGCGGAACTACGGCGAGTAGGTCTTTGATACTTTTGACAGCAAACGTTAATCATTTTCATGGTTTTAGTTAGGAAGAAAGCTGGCGAATTCACTGTGGTGGGTATCCGCAAGCAAAACAGTTAGTGAATATTGTACCAACACGTCACCGGACCTGTTGTGAATCACAGACTTCACAGACAATAAATAAAAAGCACTCATTCTCAAGGAATACCTCGGTTAGTTTGAAAACTCGTGAAGGAAACACACCAATGCTGTCATCTTATGTCAGCCTAACACAGGGAATTGGTTTATTGGATGACAGTGGGAGGTACGCGCCAGCATGTGGGGCTGTGTCGAGCTGGCTGTCTAGGCACAATATTCGGCAGAGAGTGGTTTGAGATTTGTCTACCTTAGGTCTGGGCTCATAACCAAACTCAAGTGTCGGTATCAGCCCAGCGGACTGCTGGGCAATCTGTGAAGGACAGGTGCTGAGTTTGCTCATTCCTAAATCTAGTTTACATGCCTGTGGTTCATGTGCATATCTAATCGTCACTCCGTGCCATCATTTCCGTGTGCAGCTGACACGAAATTCTCTAGGACTACGGGGGCTGAAATCCAGTCAAGTTGGCCAGACCCAGATGTGAACGCGATGAGTTGGAATCGGACTATAAGAACGAGCGCCTGTGGTGAACTTCTGGACTGTTTCGAAACTATATTCGCATTAAGGCGACCAGTACAGTAACCGATAGGGAAAATAGGACGGGTACTGGAATTTAGCGCATATTAGCTGCACAGCGTATGCTCTTTGCCAAGGGAAAACACCAACGACCTCAAAAAGATGAAATTATGGTGATTACATGAGCACAGTGAAATTGGTGACCTACAATGGGTGTCTACTTTTCGCCATGGTGACTCTGAATTCCGAAATGAACAACTTAGCAGCCTCATTCTACAGATAGATACGGATAAGTCTGAAGCATTGCTTTGGTCCAAACAAAGTAACGACAACTTATGACAGATCGATCAGCCATGGCGACCTTTCGGCATACAACAAGTACACAGCTGTAATACCCTTTCGGTGTCTAGCTGATATGCCACCCAAAAAGAAGCAGGAGGATACTGACCAGTTGCACAAGCAGTTTAACATCCAGAATCTAGTCAGAACCGCAGACGTTCCGGTCAGTAAATTTGTGTATTAACTGCCCAGCTACTTCGATGTCCCACGAGTAAAATGAAAGTTAGGAAGAATGTCCCCAATCACTATAGTAACCACTTATAGATTCAACACAAGTGTGCTACCAGATGATGAGATAATCGGCTGTCACCAGCCTCACCTGTCACGCTCGGAACATGGATATTTTGGACATACGTAAGAGGCGTGAGTTCGGAAGAGCATCGATCGATCCCATAGGCAAACGAACCGTCGTCCCAGTACATTTCAAAGACCAGTTTATCATATCCTGTCTACATGCAGCTCCATGCTGGTTGGCTTCTTTCTCGAGGCACTTCTTCCTCTCAGCCAGTATTAAATACGTGATCGTGTGAAGACACTTAACAATCTTGATGGTTGCCCTGAAATTCAAACACAAGCCCGTACAACGTACCTTCACTGAGCATTCTAACTAATGTTCCGGGCCAATTTTCCTTGCCTGGAAATAACGGATCACGACGACTGTCCGAGTTGCATTGTTGCTTGCCCTGTTCCGCGGATGAAAAATAACCAGCCGTCTCTAGTTCGATGATAGTTTCCTTTGCGGACCAAAACTGCTTTCCGCGCGTCAAATACTCAATCGGAACGCCAGATAAACAAGTCTTCAATAAGAGTTTGATTGAATGACCGACAGAACCCTTTTCCACGAGAATCTAAACGTATATCATGGAAAGCAAAAGAATTATTTTCATCATGAGATGTCGAAAAGGTCCTATTGGTCTAGTGGAAACCAGGCATTTTCATGGAAGTAGCAACTTAAAATCAATATTATATAGGAAACGTGCCTTAGGAAATGATGCGGAACTATAGATGTCTACGTGGTGCACGGCTCTAAGACCCTAAGGCCCTAATGTCTTTGCTGCCGTTTATACCAATATCAAATTCTGCGCTTGTTCGTTGCTGTTTCTCGTTGACCTTTCAAGGGATGCGTAAGATGCACGCCCTGGCCGCTGAGAAGCTGTTAAACCCTCATGTGAAGCAAACCTACCAAATCCACCTTTTGAAGTCTTCTGATGCTGACTCTCAATGGAAGGCACTATCCGTAACCCTGCAAGATGATGGGCACCCAGCCTTTGGAATGGCCCAGTCAACCAGACCTAGGCACCGGATCTCCGGCAACACCAAAACTGTTCGAAGCTCGGATAGCTATTCCCCGTAGTCGAGAGTAAAATACCGCTTAACGAACTGTCAGATATCAAGTGAAAAGGAGCATCCGATAAGGAAGCTTGGTGAGCCCAGAAAGCCGAAGCGATGGAGATGAAAAACCCTGGGAATTTGCCCAAATTGTTCCAGCTGATACGCGCAATAGGCCAAAAGAAGACTCTGATGAGCGAAACAATCGCTGATAAGACTAGCACGCTTATGCGTGAAAGAAACAACGCGAGTCTCTGGGTTGAACATATTCAACAAAACTTTAACGGGCCACCTGCAGGTGCTCAGCCGGATTTCCGAACGGAAACGCAGCCCTGGACAGTGAAACTAGAGGCCCCGACGGATTCTTATATAAGCGGAAGATTCTGTCCCTCAAGGGTTACCGAACTTCTGGTCCTGACGAACTAGTATCAACCCACGCTAGCCGACAAGAGCTGTTGATTGACACTCAACACTGATCTAGTGTGAAGAGGACTTACTGATTGGTTTCCCGTCTGTCTTATAACCTGGCCAATTTGTTGACCTGTTCACTTGGCCTGATGAAGCTTTTGTGTCAAAAGCGAAACGTTGCCCAAATAAAAACTAACGATTGTTTACCAAGCTCTTCTGAAACGATGACTTCTCAATCGGTTCCAAACTTTTTCCAATTGATTGAAAACAACTACGGACCATGTGTTCGCAAAGTGTCCAGTGACTACGTTCGATTGGCAAGGCTAGAGGCAAATTGGGAGAACCACCGCATATTCAATAAACGCTGCTTGAAACACAACATAATCCCCACATCGTTACTGGTTAAGCCACCGGACTCGTCACTCGTTTCTGCCCGAATAGCATTCTCAGCGGCCAAGTCATTCCTCAAACAGAGGATCTACTTGACTACTCGGCGTTTATCTGATATCCGTCACCACGCATGTCGGCTCAACCAAGATCTTTAGACCGTGCTCTCTCCCGCAGACTTCCAGTTGCTCCAAACCAAAGCGACAGAAGTGAAAGCTATCCAAGGACAACATTGCAAAGAGAGACAATGACGTAAGTTCGAAAAATTGCTTTCTAAGACTCAGATTTCAAGGGAGCCCACGACTAAGCCTAAGCCACCTACTAGCTATTGTAGCGTGGTAAATTTATCAAATAGACCGTTAAGTGAAGAAGAGCGCACTCTGTTAGAGAAGGGCTTGAATTTCGCAGTGAGCAAAAGGATGATAAGGGCGGAAGAGATAATCCCTAGCGTTGAATGTGTTTCAAAAACTTCCGTCAATGGAGGCAGAGAGGCTACGGGTACAGCTAAT
>NW_008752127.1:47141-50321 GCF_000715545.1 Opisthorchis viverrini
AAGCGAAACGTTGCCCAAATAAAAACTACCGATTTTTTACCAAGCTCTTCTGAAACGATAGTATCAACCCAGTTTAACGTTGGAGATGAAATCTCTAGAAGGTGCATGTATAACTCACTTGGTTAGGAATGGGAAAAGGAAAACATCTCAACTGGGACGAGTCAAAAGTGGCACCGATTTTCACAAATGGTGCCTCCAGGTAGCGCTACGGTTGAAGAGCGATTCGATAGACAAACGCCACAGAATATTTTCGTCGATGACGTCTTAATTTGAAGAGCAGCGCGAAGACGAGACCCCAGAATATCAAGCAGGATCCCATCGGGTAAGTGGCTACATGAGCAACGTCTTCACACTCCATCACACTGTACAGCGGAGAAATCCGAGTTGAGTAGCAACAAATCTGAAAGCTTTTTACCATACTTGAACGGATGTGAAGCGCCCCTGGTGGAATGGAGGTCTCACATAAACGTTCCTACAATGCCATCTTGTGTGCAGTGGTGGTCCTTTATATCCGCAAACTCGGCTCATGCATCCTAGGGAAATTCCAAGTCCGTAGTTTAGAGCATCATAGGCAGATGCAATAACGTCAGTGCTGACGCTGATGATTGAGTACCGTACAACCAAAGTTTATCTAATTATATTTGAAGCCTCATAATGGAAAGAGGAAAAAAATAGCGGGTGAGGAATGGGTCATGGTAACCCATCTGACAAAGCTTATTGGTATTATATGGAACGAAGCAAAGGTGCCTGCAGAATAGGGCATGTCGACAGTTATCCCTATCTTCAAAAAGGGTACACGGATGCTGTGTGAAAACAACCGTGGCATCAGCCTGTAAGTTGTGACATCAAAGGTACTCTCTGGCCTTATTCTTCGAAGATTGACTGAACACAGGGAAAGACAGATTCGTGAAAATCAAGCTGGGTTCCGTCCTGAAAAAGGTTGCATCGATCATATCTTCACCCTCCGACAAATTCTGGAACAGCGACACTGCTTCCAGCAGCCAACAATGGTTTTGTTTCTTGATCTGAAAGCTGCCTTGGACTCTGTGGACCGCCAAGCACTATGGCAGTGTCTGTGGAACAAACGTGTCCCCCATAAATTGACCCTCCTTAAGGCGCCGTACGCCAACTTCCGCGACCGTGTGAAGGTTTGCGGTCAGCTCTCGCCTGGGTTCACCACATCAAGTGGTATCTGACAGGGCTGTCCTCTTTCACCTTTCCTCTTCAACTTCGTCATTGATACGACCATGGAAGACTCACTACCAGCCTCTAATGCCTGTGAAGTCGAAGTGCTCCTGGGGCGTCCGCTCACTGATATCGAGTACGCAGAAGACATAGCTCTTCTGGGATTGGGCCCCGTGGTAATGCAAACAATATCAAACAATCTAAATAATTCTGCCTCACGGTTCGACATGCGCTTCACACCTGCAAAGTGTAAAGTGCTACTGCAAGACTGTGTTGGCTCGAGCCCTAGCCTCATGCTTGCGGGGGCCGGTTGAGTTAGTAGACAGATTTGATCACCTGGGCAGCTGTATCAGTCCCGGTGGTCTCGCGAAAGATGGTATTTTTATCCGGATTGGGAAGACCAGAGCAGCTTCTTTGAACCTGCGTCACCTGCGGCGTAGGCGTGACATCAGCTTATCCGTCAAGGGTCTAGTTTACAATGCTGCGGTGCGCTCCATATTACTATATGGATATGAAGTTCGTCGAATGGTATTCGGAAGAAATAACTCACCCGCGACAGATGAACTGGTCACACTACACAGGTTGCACTGGCTTGGTCACGTGCTGCGTATGCCAGTCGACCGACTTCCTCGAAGGGCTCTTTTCGCCCAGCCATGTGAAGAGTGGAAGAGAGCCAGAGGCGGTCAAACAATGACTTGGCAGCGAAGTATGAAAGCCATTACCAGCAAACTCAGCTGCGACGGTCATTAGATGGAGACTTCCAGACGGGCCACATCAATGGTTAGAGACATTGTCAGACATGGCCCAGTTCCGTCCTCAATGGCGCTCATGCATCTAAGCTATTGCCTTCAATACATAACTTCCTTCCCAATTTCCCCCACTTAGCAGTCTACTGACAGTGCTGTATTTACGCACTAATTTATCAGCTCCCGCCTCCAATGCGCAGCTACCTACCCCGCCTCAAGAATCATCGGTGAAACTGTGGCAGCTACAACCACTGTACGACGAGCACGCGGTCATTACAGCTGAAAATGATGATGATTACCTGACCTCAGCATCTCGACTACTCATGTCTAGGCTTGAGTAACCTAGCAGTATCCCAGCTCGCGTGGCAAGTAGGCACCGAAAGGGTACTAGAACTGAGCGATTACCTTATTTAGCCTGACGACTTTCCACATTTCCCGTCTAAGGATGGTGGTGAATTCCTCAGTCAGTGCTTGTTTAGCCTATTTGGGTCCATCTCGGTAAAAGAGACCGTCCCAGACAACTCGGGTGGGTCGATAACGGTGCCCATTTTCAAAAGCTTATTCGAAGTGGATGTAGTAACTATAGTGGTATCAGATGGATCCCCTGTAACAAGGCTTCTGGTGTCACTGACCCTTTGTCGTCTTGAGATGGCATGCGACGCCTGGCCCGTGAATATCAAGCAGGTTTTCGACCGGGCAGAGGCTGCATCGACCACATATCTTCACACCGTTAGATATTAGAGCGACGCCATATGTGCAGACGACCCACGATCTTGGTATGCGTTCGATTCCGTAGATCGCTCAATACTGTCAACCCCACATGCTCAACAGGGAATGTCCCAGAAGTCCACACATCCACATACTTCCAGGCGTGTGACTGGGTGGTGAGCTCTCTGAAGGTTCCTCTACAATGAAGTGAGGTCATCGCACCTTGTTTATTGTTTCTGCTTACGCCCCAACTGACTGTAGCTCTGAATCTGCCAAGGACATTTTCTATGACGCTCTACGTGCCCTTCTACAACAGGCTAAAAGCTCATATATCGTTGTGGTTGCTGGTGATATGAACGCCCTGGTAGGTAGACTAACCGCTGCTGAGGCCCGATTGGGTGGTCGCCTTGGTTCGGACACTAGACGCACGGACAACGGAGACAGCTTACTTCAGATGTGTGCCGATCACAGGCTGTTCCTTTGCAGTACGAATTTCCGGAACAGCGGACATCGCTTGACAACGTGGTGCCCACCATCAAAC
>NW_008752127.1:53093-57445 GCF_000715545.1 Opisthorchis viverrini
ACTTTATGGTTGTGCGGCAGTGAAGCATCAGTGCCAACACTGATGTTGCTGTCATTGATGATGATGATGATGACGTGTCAGAAAGATGCGAAAGAGATCACTAAGGGTTAAGGTGTTGTCGACGCAGTCCGGCTTCCAGGATAGGGACCCCGTGAGCCCTTCTGTAATTGGCTGGAGACAGTGCAAGGAATGGGAGCTGATCGACGTCAGTATACCGTTCAGCTGTAGCACTCTTTCGGTGCCTAGCTGCCATGCCACAGGAAAGAGGCACGAGGGCTGGGATACTGCCAGGTCATCCAAGCCTAGACAGGGGAAGTCGAGTGGCAGAGGTCGGGTTCGAACCACGGACCTGCCGGTCAGTGAATTTGCGCTCTAACCACTTGGTCCATCTCGCCGATGTCAGTGGTCTTCGGGCTATCAGTTTTTCCGAGTTGCCTGACGTAGGGCTTTGAAGCACCCCAGAATCCTTGTGATGATCTAGCCCCATGCCCTCTTCCCCACCCACCATTTTTCATCTTTCCACTATGATGCTTCAAACATAGTTAGATAAGTTATGCTTGTACGGTACTCAGTCATCAGCGTCAAGACTGACGTTACTGCATTTGCCTATGATGCTCTCTAGGATGCATGACCGAAGTTTTTGGGTATAAAGGACCACTGCAAGCAAGATGGCATTGTAGAAACGCCGTTTATGTGAGACCTCCATTTCGCCGGAGGTTTTTCATGTCTGTACCCTGATGGCAACCTCTCAGTCCACTCTGGGAGCTTCGCAGCACCTTCCCATATGTAATGGAACGCCCCAAATTCATATACCTGTTGACTTTATCTATGTGATGTCTGAAAAGTGTAAATGATAAGTGTAAATGATAATTTGAGCTGGTACACTTGCGGTGCATAGCTGCCATGCAGCCCAAAAGAAGCTCGAAGGCTGAAATACTGGCAGGTAGCCTAAGCCTAGACAGAGGCAGTCGAGATACAGGGTTTGAGGTCGAAACGCGGACCTTCTGATCCGTAAGTTCATACCTTGACCAAATGGCTGTCTTGATCGTGACGCTATACCAAAGCTCAAGTAAGCCATGCAGAAGTCCAGATGAACTCCTGGTCCTCATAGGTCAATGTAAGCAATGATGGACGTCTTTTAAAGCCAGTGAGTATGGATATATTAACAGAAAATAGTGTAAGCAGGCTGACCATACGTACCTGACTGGGGAAGTAGTGTGAGATTAATGTTCGAAGCCTCCCACAGTGCCGGTCGTCACAGAATTGCCCCATCTGGAGGTAATGTAAAAAATATTAGTTAACCTACCAGAATAGTACCATTAGTTGCATTCAACAAGGCCACCCCAAATACGTGCTCGCTGCTTTCGTTGGATGTCTCCTCCCCTATGGCCAAAAGAAAGCTTTCCGGGGCAGTGTCAAGTGCCTCTGTTGATACGGCACCGTCTTCGGAATCCGATAACGCCGGATTGGAGGAGTACGACAACTCAGTTCGCATACTTGTGGTACACGTTCCTGGAGTTGAAAGCTGGCAAACTTCTCGCTTCACAACCTTCTCCGATCCCGGCCTTCCCCGAGTACGCTCAGTCATGGCGTCTACGGACTCCGTCTGCTCAACCCTAGCAACCTTGTAGCCCTGTGTATTTATTAGCCAGCAAAAAGTGAGACCACCTTTTTAACCAATTGTTCGGACATCCTCGAGAAGGCGATTTCGGGAAATCCGCAATGAGCGAATGAACCCTTCATGTAGACTAATCCCAAGTGTTCGACCCCCACCGCAGCGTCCATATGGTACATTTCATAAAATTTCCCAACTTTGAAAAACAAAATCGCGTCAGCATACTTTGATTTCAGTTCCCACCACTGCCGCATACCGGGAGACTGTTTCGCCTAGGAAAGCGACAAAATAAGATGGGGCAATTTACCAGAAAATCTCCAGGCACGAACAAGGTTCGTGGATCATAATCTGGATGATTGGGTTTCCGTCTAGCAGAGTCCATAAGATTTTCTTTCTTTAGAAACGGTAGCTTCAAATGCTCCCAGGGCACGGACTCCTCGTCAATGAACGAACCATTAACATCCGAGGCCTCAACAGTATTATCCCCAATTGTCTCATTCAGGCTCCTGGAAAGCGTATCTGAGTCACTCGTAATTGATGTCCGTGGCAGTTTCGGGGAGCTGCAAGAAAATCCCGATAACTGCCTTAATGAAAATGCGAAATAGGACATACACGTGATTCTTTATTCCGGTTGAACGAGGGTTTAAAATTTTCCTTAGATGCTGTGTTTACAACGCACGATGAGTCCTCTTCGTCGCTGGACTCTATTATAGATCTTTTACGTCCAGAACGTGAGAACTTCATTGGTAGATCCTCCTCGAACTTACGGTTGCTGTAGAAAGTATGAGAAAGCTTACGTCCACTTGTCCGCACCCCATCGGCTGAATGGCACTTTCGGTAACGTTGACTTCATTTGGCACTTGATCAAGAGTCTGTAGAGATGTTTTGGAAGCACGAGAAAAGAAGTTCAGCAATGACCGCTGCATCCTACCGACCAGCGCGCGCAACTGCAGCCACGCTGTCCCCGTGACCCTAGGTCATCACGCCAGCGGACCAATAGGATCACTAGGCCACAGGACATTTAGATTGACGTTGAAATTTTCAAACCGCTGTGAAGCTGCAAGGATTCTTGGGAACAGAGCGCTTCTTGGCCCACTGTGACATGACGCTGCGCAAAATATGCGATGCAATTGGGGGCATTAAGTTAAGTCCGGATGTCACGACATGTAGAGCGCTTTCGCAACTTGGCTATCAAGTTTGAAAATTTTCCCAAATTTTTCGCCGTTCCGAACGGTCTTGAGTACGAATGCATACCCTTTTCATGGTCACATACGGGATGTATGTTGCAACCAGGGCAGGCTGAGATCGGAGTCAGTTTTCCCTTCTTTCACTGCAAAAGGTGCATTGTGAGGTTTATCACGCGGAAGGAGTATATTTTGGGGAGATATTGTGCAGTTGAAGTGGGAGCTGTTAAACGTACGGCCCTTTGAGTCTCGTGGACAGGAGGTGCAGAAGGGGTGGACATTATACGGAAATATATTGGGCACTCCGAAAGCTTCCGTACACAAAGTTGTGTCCGTCGAGAGCGCCTGACCTCCATTCCCACTTTATTTCGTAACAGACGAGATAATGAGACGAAAGCTGAAGTGTCTTTTGGACACGGGTTCCACGTATCTTTTCGGAAAAATCTTGTCCATCTGGAGTATGCAGAAATCGCTCTCATCTTTGAAGATGAGGAAAGGGCGTGTGTTTTTGGATGAAATGACCAAAGTCATTCTGTCCATTTGAGGGCACTTTGTACCCACAAAGTGTCACGTCATCATAAAGATGTCTATTTCCAACAGGTGGGTGGTGTCCCGTCAGGCATGATCATAAGGTTGGTCAGAATGAAGCGTGAGTTCGTTTGGAGTCGCAGGTAATGGAGCAAGTGGGTGATATGGTAAAAGTCAAGAGACAGAACGGCATAGTTGGTGGTGTGCTATCAGACTGGGTACAGCAGTGCCATGTCATCGTTGCACTGATACACCTCGGTTCCTGGACAGCCCCGTAACGGACGTCATTTTTGAGATGATTTGGCTTTGATGTACGATTATGTGAGGAGGGGGTATTTTTGGTCGGCTGTGGAAATCCCCAAAGGCAGAACAACGCTCATATATGATCACAGTTATTTTTCTTATCCGGTTGGACCAGTAGTGTGGTTCAGCGTTTTATTAACATCCGAAGTTGCATTGGTCTTGATTGTATTGTGACAGACGGGGTCAGTGCACAAACCTGCAATGTTCGGGTTGCGTTTGCTATTTTGAAACACCTATGGCGTCAAGGCGGCACATCCGCATCAAGAAACGTGTGTACCAGGCTGCAGTACGGGCTGTTCTTTTGTATGGCTGGGAGACCTGTCCTGTTTGAGAAGCGGAATCAAAGTGGTTTTACGTGTCCCAAAACCATAGCTCGTGTGGGTCGGTGTTGGCAAATCCGTGAGGCGCTGGTTACAGAGCGATTTTTTGGTTGTGCACCGGGGATTTCCACTGAATAATATGTCGTTGCAGTCTTCAGCTAGATCCTCATTATTATCTGGGACAGTTGGCTCGCATCAGGTTTGGCTATCTTACTAGCTCATTTATTCGTAAATAGTCGATGGTTTCAGAAGTGAAGGTGGGTTGCAATGCTTCGACATGAACGATGAGTTGGATTAAGCCCAGAATGGTGGTGATTTTGGCTAGATTGCCAATGTAGTTGAGTATGTGAGGACTACGAGTTTCTATGAGGAAGATCGAGCTGTCGATTTTATTTAGCTACA
>NW_008752127.1:62258-72997 GCF_000715545.1 Opisthorchis viverrini
GTGCTTCTGTTTGACTGGATTGTTTATTGAGTTGAGTGTGTGATGGTTACGAGTTTCAGTGAAGAAGAGCGAGCTGCTGCTTTTATTAAGCTACATTGTATCAGAAACCCTGTAAAAAACTAGTGCTTCTGTTTGACTGGATTGTTAATGTTATTGAGTGTGTGATGGTTACGAGTTTCAGTGAAGAAGAGCGAGCTGCTGCTTTTATTAAGCTACATTGTATCAGAAACCCTGTCGAGTAAAAAACTGAGAAGTGGATTGACCACACATTGTGTTCGTACAAATGCTACCAGCACATAAAAATATGATTTGTTAAGTGTTTGTGCATTTTTCAGGTATGGTGTGTTGGAAGGTGGACGACATATGGATATGAAGGGCCGCCTTCGGTCGTTGGATTAGCCTGTTGTGTATAGTTGGGACGTTATAATCGGCTACGAGCATGTGCGCGGGCCCGACAGTTACCATAAGTAGCCTTGGTGGTGATATCAAGCATAGTTATGAGCATGACTGGCCAAAGTTGGTCATTGAACTGGGCTAGTGTGCATAGTTGAAGCTTCATACTCAGCGTTGCACATGGTCACAAGCCTAGTAATTACGATAAGTAGCCAAAGTAGGCGATATTGACTACAGTTACAAGTATAACGGGCGGCTGTAGCCGTTGGAATAAGATATCACGCATAGTTGAAGCCTTGTTTTTATCGGCCCGCATAGATACTGGCCTAGTGTTTACTATAGATAGCCGACACAAGCCGCAGCGCGCACAGTTATGGGTATGACAAGCCATCACTGGCAGTTAAATGAAGACACTGTGCATAGTTGAGGTCTAATACTTATCGTCGCATATAAACCAAGACTGGCAGCTTCAAAAACTGGTCAAGGTAGGCGATATCGCGTACAGTTGCGATTATGAGGTCCGTCGTTCGTCATTAGGTTAGGTATGTGTGCATAGCTTGGTTCTCGTATTTATCGGTTCGCAAAAATACAGGCCATGCTTATTATAAGTAGTAAAAATAAGCGAAAACGCGTACAATAGCAAGTACGGCGGATTAAGTTGAACTTATTTACCGGTTACTCTACGCCGCACGTGGGCACTGAAATAGCAGGTACGATAAGTAGCCAGGTAAGGCGACATCTAATGCAGCAATGAGTTTGACAGGCCATCAGATTAAGCTATCACGCACAGTTGAGGTCTCATTTTTACCGACCCACATGGGTACTGGCTTGGTGTTTACTGTAGGCAGTAAAGATTAGCTGCATCGCTTTTGGTTATGGGTTGGAAGTACCGTGTTTGGCCGTTGGATTATGTTACTGTGCATAGGTGAGGTCTCATAATCAGCGTCGCGCATCCACAAGGACCCAGCAGTTACAATAGATAGTCGAGATGAGTGCTAACGGCTATCGTTATCATGGCAACCGCTTAACAGTATTCATCATATTCATCATATTCATCATAGGCATTATATTCATAATAGGAATAATATCCGCAGCTTTCCCTTGATGCTATATCATCCACAGTCTAGTTATGCATATCTGGGAAAGAGGATGGTGGCCCTGGAATTGCCACTCCACGGTTCATGCTGTTGCCTAACAATGTTGTACTCAATGAAAGTTGGGATCCACGAGACAATGTGTTGTGACCAGGTTAACCGAAAAAAATATAATTTGCGATTATAAGCGCGTTTGTTAAATCTGAGGAGTGTAAAGTAAACATCAACAAACGGTCTTCCCGGGTTAAAACTGCATTGGATATTCTCCAGCTGTTTGTATACTTGGAGAACAGCAAAGAACGCCAAAATATGCTAATGTGCGATTTCGTGCTGTATGTCGCTTAAGCCCTTTGACAAAGTGCGAATGGGTGATAGTCCAAGACACTGGATTTTCGCTCACCTAAACAAAATGCCACGAGCAGCATGCCACCAGGAGATGCAAATGGATTGAACTAGCTCCTCGTCAAAGTCATAATTTTGAAAGCCCTACGGTTTTGGCGAAAATAATTTGGGCGTGGTTATAGCCAGTGGCGTCTATCCTGTCCCTATTTGTAACCCGCGCTCCACTTTTGTGTTTCATACGGGTATATGAACTGGCGTTTGTTAGTCCTTACCACCTCACTCATTTGGCCTCGAGGTCATCCAGCCATTTGTGACCGACCTTGTGCAGGTGTGGCTGTCTCACGTGAAAGCCTTTTTCCTCATCTGCTTCGTAATTTCGTAGTCCGATTGAACCATTTGTTTTGTACGAGTGTTTACTGTCGAGGTTAGGATAACTTATGAATTTATTTCACACTGATGGTGCCATATGGAAGCCCAGCTCCGACATTGTTTTGCCCTCCCGGAGGTTCTGATATTACGCGTCACTCGAGGATACGGTTCGCTCGTCACAATGCCGGAACCAGCTGAAATTTCGGAATTTTTGAACGCATTAATGATTTTCACCCGTTCCATTCCGTCGACCCAATAGCTGTTCCATAAAGCCAAGCAATCAGTTCTTAATCGTCAAGAATTGTGAAGGATTCTCACTAAAAATTTCAGCCGTAATGATTTTCACCCGTTCCATTCCGTCGACCCAATAGCTGTTCCATAAAGCCAAGCAATCAGTTCTTAATCGTCAAGAATTGTGAAGGATTCTTACTAAAACATTTCAGCCAATAAAAAATTTCCCCCTCAAAGCTGTCGGGCTCACGTCTCTGGGAACTCTGGTGCCGAACACTTACAAGGTGCTGCATAAAATCACCTTAAGATAGCAGGCACAAAGTTCAGCAGAAGGAAGGTGGTGAAGATACATGAGAAGAGATATCGTATTGTGAAGAAAAAGATCCACATACCGGACTGCTTATTTATTGGCTATTAGCGTACGGCTGGCACAAATTGTTGACGAAATTGATGTTGCCATTGACAAATACGCAATAAACATTTCCTAGTTCCACGCAACGACCAGTCGGGACGGTATTAGGTGACAAATCCTCCTCGTCAGTGTAGTTGGATCATCTGCGGAAGCTGCTTCCTGTTACTACCAAACTTGTTGAGTCACGGTATCAAACGCACGAAAAAACTCTCTTACCCTCCACTCTCCTAGCTTCTCTCGGATCGTACAACTCTGTGGATTAAACCATCCTCACTTTCTTCCATCAGTACCTTGTTGATTTGACTATTCGGCATTTGTGTTAATATTACAAAGAGATTCGCTGAGCTATACCAACCAAACATACTACTCTGTCAACATTTGACTGTCCCCCTACATACGGTGCATCAACGTGTAGATTCCAATTGGCGTAACAAACCGATTCGATTCACTGCGCCGATGGGTCTCTAGTGTGCAAGCTTACAAAACCCTACCACTGCATGTATCTCAGGTGCCCATATCTTCGCAATTTTCACAAACCGGACCTATTTCTGGGTGCACTGGCTGCAAAAAACCTTGCTTGATCCCATTTACTGCGCCGTCATTTATCCTAGAAGACAGTGTGTTCCCAAGCACCCCTTAACCGTATCACACCAAAATTTATTACATCAAGCCATATACCGGCAGGCCATAAAAACTCAATTTGAAGCCTATTTGGCCCTATAGGCAACAGATTCTATGCTATATGGCGCATATTCAACAAGTTTGCGCTGCGGCTAACGGCTCCAAGTTCAAAATCTAGGTATTGTTAATAGTCACTCCATGGTGAATGGGTTAGAAATTCGTCCCCTGCTAACCCAAGGAGACTGCGCCGCACTCTCTTCCCGGCTTTTAGTTCCACGGATAGGCGTGACCCAGACGATCTTGCTTTCTATATGATTTTGATGCGATTAGCAACTCCTACGGTTGCTTGCAACCTGTATCAAGGCATTTTTCCACAGTTATCTCTGCTACATTTCCCTTGTTTGAAACGCAGTACTTCTATATATCTCTGCTAGAGTAAGCTTGGTAATGACGTCGGAGAGTGCCCGGCGAAAGATAGCAACAGCAGTGTCATTTCTTCGTATTTTATATTACCCAGAGATATGGCCCTCCAACTTACTTCCCCTGAATTGGTTTCACTCTCAGTGATGCACCATCCACATTCACCGCATCACCCAGACCCACTCTCAGGGCATTTTCTCAACTCTTCAGATTCCAACCGCGCAAATACGTTAACACTTCCCAGGCAGTCATATCACGGCAATTCAGAAAATTCTCTCTTGTTTAAGCGTCTTGATCATAGACAAAGCTTATGAGCCAATCACTCGTCATTCGGCTCGACAGTTGAAAACGGGCGACCGATGTGAACCGCTTGTGTTCCGAATCAGTTATTAAACACCATTTATCAGTTGCCTTCATTTATTATTACTCCCCATTCTGCATTATTTGTATGAAAAACATATTTAAATGAATAAAATTTAACCAGTTTAAGTGACCCGTATGTTTGACTCTTGGTATACTAACCCACCGTCCTAACCTCCTTCATCTTTGCACCACGGTTGCTAGGCTACATTACTGAATGCTTTTCTCCGGGCCGCCATACGAGTTTGGGTCCACACGCAACTTCATATGACGTAATCGTTGGACCGAAGGCCTCTCACGTGTGCGTGTATCTTTGCATCTAATTGCGTTTAGTATGCACGCTTGTAGGTTTGCGCAGGGGTGAAATTTCGACTCGTACACAACCGGAGTGATGAGTGCGGGCCTGGCTTTTAGATTCCACTTGAGTTTGGTAGCTGTAATAGACGCTGGTTAGCTTGCCTGTACGTCTCTGTATGGACAAGGCCATTTAACCAGCCCTGATTTGTGATAGACTCTGGAATTCTCACACCTTCAAGAGAGCCCTTATGGTGAGATAACGGTGCAGTTTGGTGGACAGCTGCCCCCATGTGTCCACAGTGGCACTCGATTGTCCTTAGCATTTTCTGCGTGGCAGATCCAGTCTGAGAAGCTATTTACTACCGCTTTTACCTCACAAGTGACAAAAGCTGGTCTACATAATACCATCAGTTCTTTTCAGCTTTCATCAGATATCCTGCGGATGATGCAACGCATCTTAAGCACCTCAAAGACGCAAACTTCCAACCCTGATAATGTAGCGACCCTTTGACAGATGTCAATACTGCTAGAGGTCAAAAGAAAACAGCCCTCAGGCGCAAGACAAATGATGACAGACCAGAGGTACAGCTTTCCCCGCCAGGCGCGTCTCTGCGTGGGGACTTAATACCTGTAGAAGGTGGATATGCAGGCTTCTGCATATCTTTTGGGCTCCGTCGAACAGTGTCGTATCCGGTGTCCAAAAATATGCAACACGCTTAGTTGTTTTTCGCAGCGTTTGAGGCCACGAGAACGGTGATTCCGTTTGTGGCAGCCGTTTCACTTGATGCAGCCAATCTCCACTGATGGTCATTCCAACCGTTAGCTTCAAGACTCCAGGGTAAATTCGGTAATCTCCTCATTTTTCTCACTCACAGGGCCCCACAACATGTACTAACTTTTAAGTGCGCCGTGGTGCTCCCCACTCCCGTCCACGGACTGCCAACTCGGTTTTTCTAGTAGTTCAAATCAGCACCTTTGTAGGTTACATGTGTTGGAAAATGATTAATCAGACGGTAAACCCACTGAACGAGTCTAACAATCAGGACTGACATCCTGTCGACCTGAACCACATCGCTATTTTTGTGGACCTCACACACGCAGACTTGGAACTTACATTTTTTCTTATACCCACTCAAGTCTCATATTTCTTCACTTTACAAAGCCTACTCGCCTCTCATTTCGGTTCTCCGATATAAGGCAATAAAATGCCTTATGTCCGAAGATCGAAAAAGGACTATTGCGCTCACAGAGCACAGGCTTTTTAAGAACGCAAGTGTTTCAAAGAACGTGCTTTGATTTTATGACGGATTCTTAGGCTCGACAGTAATGAAGTATTTAATGGAGCCCCATCCTTTTTCTATACTAAGCCGTTTATTCCAATTTCACGATAGCATAACTTATTGGCGCACAGAGCGTTACAGTCGTGATACAATTCAGAAGGCATATGAAATGGTGACAGATTTTACAATGGTTGGCAGCAGTTTGCAGCTACTTGTTGCATTAAGTATAAAATAAATGCAATGAGAAATAGGATTACGTCAAAAGGGGACTTATCTTTTGTTCCTGGGTAAAAGTTCGGACAACGGACATGTCTCCTTTCCAATATAGCTGCTACATATACTCCGTAATTTTCCATGTACTTGTGAAGCTTTGTTGACTTTCTGTCACCTGCGCACGCTTGTGTCGTGACTGTGTTGAGTATTCCCATACACAGGAAGGTTTAACGTGTGTATACTACAAACAATTGTCCCGTCACGTACAAGACGGGAACTGACCAATTGTTAGTTTATATTGTGAGTGGGATGGGATTTTGTCACGTGATTTCTTTTTTTGGAAGGAGTGACTTGCATTATCTGGCGAGTAGGGGTGTACTGAAAAAGAAACAAGGGCGTAATCGATACAAAAACACCACACCCTCCGTTCCTTCACTTTACATGACCTATACTGTACATATTTACAGCCTTAGCACGAATTCACAGATAGATACACAGGATCAGGGCTTTTATCCAAGTTTCCCGGATCGGTTTGTATCCTGTCATTTTGCAGCCTCCGTTCACCTGGAATGGATAAGCAAACAAAGGGTGTGAAACTGCTCTTCACGTTCTTGGCTCGAGGCAACGAGCCCACCAGCATGAGAGCTCACGCAAAATGTGTCCAACAATGCCTTGAACTGGGTTCTCGATGGAGCGTGGAAAACTGTCGGAGGAAGGCTTTTCCACGCAGCAACTACCCGGAACGGGAAAATGGTTGTTTAATGAATTGTGCTTTCTGAGACCAAAAGTCTTTTTGTCATGCCCCCGCCGTGTGTTTCTGGGTGAACTGGAATGGATAAGCAAACAAAGGGTGTGAAACTGCTCTTCACGTTCTTGGCTCGAGGCAACGAGCCCACCAGCATGAGAGCTCACGCAAAATGTGTCCAACAATGCCTTGAACTGGGTTCTCGATGGAGCGTGGAAAACTGTCGGAGGAAGGCTTTTCCACGCAGCAACTACCCGGAACGGGAAAATGGTTGTTTAATGAATTGTGCTTTCTGAGACCAAAAGTCTTTTTGTCATGCCCCCGCCGTGTGTTTTCTGGGTGAACGGTGAAAAACCTGTTGGCCAAACCTTGTTGAACCAGAGCATAAGTAACAACAATACTCCGGGGACGGAGGTCAAGCACTGAGACGCGTTCCGTAGTCCACAAAATTATGGCCGGCAACCATTCCAGTGACAGTCCACTGACCGCTGCATTGCAGCGCCTATATCCATTTGGATGAAACTGGCGGTAGAAATGCAGGATTTCAAGTCGCCCGCAAAAACTATGCATGAAGCCTTGGGGAGCCTCAATGGTGACGAGCGTCGGAGAAGAATAATTCGAGCCTATTTTCACTAGGAATGTTCTTTTTGATAAAAATGCCTTAATCCAGTGTATAATTTATCATTAAAACATGTGGGACTCGAGTTTGTCAAACAGAATCAGTGTGTCTAGTGTCGATGGGAATATCTCATACGGAAGGCATTTTGTTTGTGACGCCTGATGAAATTTCAAAATCCTGTAGACAGCCGAAGCGTTGTGACGACCATAACTTGGAGCAATACATTGCTGAGCGTAAACTGTAACCTCCTGAAATTTGCGCTTCGTCCTCGAGTAATGGTCATTGGCTTCTGTTATAATGACTAATCAGACTCGGTTGCTGACCCTTGGTGCCCTGGGTGATGGAGTCCAACTGTATGTCACCCCCACGTGCATTAACGAAAGTTGAAACTCGGTTGTCCGTTTTTCCGGAATACCCAGGCGCCCCCTCACTCAATCCATTGCGCCTTTTGGGACCGTGTTCAATCCCATATTCTCACCAAGCTCTTTGGGCTTGACCATATCTCATTGGACCTAAATAAACTTGCCGATTATAAGAAGGACCGGTCACCTGACGACCGACACTTTTCTACTCTCTCAAAGTTCCCATAAATAATCTCCCTGATATAACACTATTGACAGGCAGCACAGCAGTGCTGGTTCTTCAGTGTTTATGCTCCAGGCGATGACGACCTGGAAAACCAGTATCTCAACCAGCGATGCGCCAAAACAGACCCTGAAAAGAAGGGCCAGCTAAAAACTCTATCGACTTCTGCACCGGCTGCGGGAGGACTGCGATCGGGCCAAATTTTCCGTGGTGCTTTAATTTATCCTGTTTATCTTACGCATTAATGTTTCCATCGTTCTCCCGGTCAGTCCTCAAGCCGAAATGAATCTACCTCATTTTCCAGCCAGCAAGTACAAGGTAAAACAAAAATTTTCCCTCCGGATTCGCTGCAGTCGCTTGCGGGCCTTGTAAATCCTGACGCCAGATGTACACACGTCTGCACGCTTCTTTCGAAGATTCATCCATGATTGAGAAGTGGTACTCAAATCACAGCAGAAAACTAACCGAATGTTGCATGGGTAGGAGAACTAAAACCTTGACACCATGTGGACATAACTAATGGTTGGATATTATCAGCAAAATCACCAATAGAGTGTCTGAAGTTGCTACACTTGGGCAAAAAAAAACAGTTCACTATTGCTCACCGCGTCAGCGGGCCCTTTTCTACTCTGCCCAAGTATTTCAAACAGGCTGCATTAGAATACCTTGTCGCTCACTGTGTGAACAGATCGCAAACAAGAAAGCCCATCAAATCCGAAAGTTGGCTTCCCCAACTTACCAGTTCAGCTGGATCCATCCCTTTGGCGTGACATACACAGATCTCCTCGTGACCAACCTTCATATACCAGCAAGCCAGAACACCTGTGAAGTATACGGAAATAAAATCAGCAGATGTTTATCTCAAATTAGAAAGGGCAGAGTATATCTTGGAATCCTGATTCCTGTATCGTCCAACCATGTTTTGCCCTCGGTTGTCTGCACCTGCAGTGCAGTCCTCGTAGTTTACATAAACTTTGTGTACCCAGCTACTGCTGCTCGTCCTAACGTTACATTAACCCCGCACAAAGCTAGAGTAGAAACTCTGACCCTGCAGAACAACCTAAACACACAAGGTTTTCAGGACCTCCTGAAACAAACGTTCTATTTGATCTCATTATTCAAAACATCGACATATCTGAGACCGAAAATAGAAAGATGGGTCGCAAACTATCACGTTCTAGAATATTGACTCCGGCTCTAGTCAAGTACGGCGTTGTAGAGCCCCAGCCGCCCCTGTCAACACAGAGGTGGCCGTCGTGGCCATCCATTTGAGTATCGGCAATTCTTAAAATGCCGGCCCATTAGTTGGCTCAAAAATTCTCAATGCCCCCAAGAAGAAACTCTGCGATCCCCATGGCCTACGTCGACGTGCATGGCTGTATCTGCCTTCGTCAATATCAAGGCTACACCGCACCAAAACCTACCTCGTCAACCAAATTTGCTGCTCCCAGGAGCGACATATACAACACATAAACATACAGTTAGACTCCCGACTCTCCACTATCAACATCCTGGGATAGCATCGGAAGTCTTCTTGGTCACGCACCGCTCACTGATTAAAGCTGATGGTAGTGCTTCGGGGACTGGTGACCTTCTCCCTCGCATCCACCTTCCTTCCTAGATCGTCAGAGTATCGTCCGTCTCACTAACAACCTCCAGGAATTTACACCCCCCAGCCGTTACGAGTTTGGTTTACCCTCACCACACCGCCTCTTAGCCCACATGAAGTAAACTGTCCTGTCTCAGGTAGTATAGTTATATTGGCAATCTTAGCTTGACTCTGATGACTACACTACTGAGTACAGATTCATCCTTATCCTGTCTTGTTTAATCACCTGATGTCCTTCCATAACTGTGATAGACGTTCATTTTTTCCCTTCTAAAGGATTATATCCTGTCTGCTAACCCCTATAACTCTCCAGACCTTGTTGATCTCATCTCATTTAATCTTCTCCCAGAGCTTCAACTCGTGGTAATGCGCGCTACGGACTATCTGTTTGGCTGTTGTCAACTCCACCTGATTTGTGCTTCACGAAGGAAGGGATGCCGACCTGAAAATAAAAGGGAAAACAACAACAACAAGACTGCACATCTCAGCCTAACAACCTAAATCACGACGCCCATCACGGGGCTGTCCAGAAACCGAAGTACTTCAGTGCAGTGATGGTACGGCGCTGGAATACCTGGTTTGATAGCATGCCCGCAATTGTTTCCCTCTTACTTTGTCCAGGCCTACTCGCTCACTGGTTCCCATACTGACAACCACAATCAACCTTCATTTGTCCCCGGCCACCACCGGAAGGCGTTCATCGCAAACTGCCGAACCTTCTGCCAGATGTAAAGATCTCGGCGGCTTTTATTCGTACTCCTCACCAACTGAGTCAATTAGTGCCCAGTTTGCGTGAACTCGTTTCCTAAGTAACTTTTACACTCGACCCTGCTTCATCTGCAACACTAGTGAGTCACATAAGCTTCGCTGCACACTGTAATTTTGCGTTTCCTGCTACCATTTGCCCGTATTACATTTTTACCCCACTACACCACCCCCACATAGCTTTCCGTGGCCATCCGGCAGACCCCAAGGCCATGAAGCCCTAGTGACGGTGCCGGGCTTCAGTTCAAAACGGCCTGCCATGTCGTGGCAGTTCAGCTGCACCTCCATATCTATTATTCCGGCCCTACACTTCCTGTAGTTTGAAGTTTTTTGTTTTTGTCACGTTCCAGTCACGAAGCTATTTGTTATGCCCTCACTTGTATT
>NW_008752127.1:73342-79807 GCF_000715545.1 Opisthorchis viverrini
CCGAACCCGTAAATATCGATCATTAACCTCAGCAAGCGCCATCCCACGCCTTCTTTTCCAACGGACACATGTGTACCTAATACGAACTTTGTCAGTCGGTCACTTCACTGCTGTTGCTTCAAGCAGCAATTTTTCCCTCTCACGTATTAGGGTTCCGGCAAAATGAAAAGCCGTTCATCTGACAGCTCCAGACTTGCCCACAAGTGTTCTCGGAGATATTCTCTGCACAATTACGGGCATAACATTTCACCTTCTGCGATAATTTAAAAAGCCGCCTTCAGAGCTGTTGGCATCTCGTTGGGTCCAGGCGCGTCCTATATGCACTTAGGTATGCCTTACGCAGATTCATCAGGTGTCTTATGGGAACATAGAAGAGGTAGGTGTCTATGTGTCTAGCGCGAATCGCCCAGCTATGAGCCCACAAATACTATACATTGCCCATTAGTTACCATCTCAACATTATAATTCCGAAGGAACAGTGCTCTTTATGGCTGAAACCGATTTGCTCAGCTGAATCTTGGCCATTAGATGACATGTCAAGCATAAGAAGGGCGCTTTATACCCACCTGAAATATCCGCCATTCTGACTGGTCAACACCCATTGGCGAAGACCTAACCGCCTAGTTCAGAATAAAAATTCTTACAGCACAAATCGAAGAACCTATTCCTGAAAGGATTCCGGAAATATCCGGGACATCACTTAAACTGAGCTGCAAATGATTGAGTTAGGTTAGATCAGCCGATCACCGGCTTTCTACTATGGCTCTATCACTCAGATTTCTCGCAGTGTCGCTTGTGTGCAGCTGTCTCCTTTACACGCCTAGACATGTACCAAAAGTCTGTAGCCTGTCGGACATCTCATAGCTCCTCTCAAATGACAGACTCGCTGCAACGAGCCATTCATACAAGTTGGCGTATGTTTGTCTCAGCTCGTGCAGGCCTCGCCATCAGCCCTGTATGACACCTAGTACTATTTGACTTCGGTGCTTTGGTAACTGACAAGGCTGAGGTGATCATAGCGTCCTTAATTGATGGCTCCATTGCAAATTCTAAGCCTGTTTTCACTTCATTTCAGCAAATATTGCATTGGTGTTTTGTGTTCTACAAGTAAGTTAAATTTCTTCACGCACCAGATGTATAATACTTCTGCTCCGACTCGGCCATTTACCCTGTCTTTAAAAAGAACTGGCCATCCCGGCTCCCTCCGCTGCTAAAATACCTCGGGTTATTGGTTAAAGAAACAGAACGAGCTAGCGGAAAACTCTGCGAGTTATAAAAATTTCACGCCAGTTTTCAGGTTTAAGCCCCCGGCCAGTCGAGCCCCCTCGTGCTCACCATTTGAGGGCCCCAAACACTGCGCTGCCCTAGTCAAATGTACGCGGTCATTCATTCTTGGGCACCTTACCTAAAAAACGATTCCTTATCTTTTCAGATTCATTTGGCGGTCATATCAGTCACTCACCGATCATAATCTGGTACCTGATTAACAATAACTTGAAGTTGCTAAGTGTTGTGTTTCCTCCTGAAATCATATCCACAAGCTTGTCCGTGCGTTCTGCGCCTATTCTTTATTGATTTTTATCCTTTTTGTGTATGTTTTTAAGGACCAGAATGCGCCTAATCGTTATATCTTTCTTTCCTACGCTCAAAAGCCTGTGAAAATAGCAAAGCTGCTGCTTGTCCGCCTTTTACTTGTCCACTGTCACCGCTCACATTAACCCCTCTTTCTGCACAACAAGGACCCGATGTCATGACGCTTTGATGAGCAAAAAATACCGTCCGTTCTCAACTGGTCCAACAACTAGCCGCCCTGCTAGCTACCTCGACGACAAAGTTTTCACCTTCCCAAAACTAGGTACCTACTCTGGCCCAACTAGTACTTGGCTTCTAGACCAGCAAACGTATTCACCTTTCTTGGGTCCATTTAGCTTGCTGTTATCTCGTTTTGGATTTTCTTCTATCGACGTTGTTGTATCTTATGCCTCCTAACACCTACCACGCGCTACTGCTTTCATTCTATTTCTTTCTCGTCGCCCCACTTCCCAAGCTTCAATCCTCGACTGCAGTTGCCCAAACGCCTCTTAGAACTGTTATTCATTCAAACTGGCTGGTGTCCAGTCTACACTCACACGGTCCCCCAAGAAAAGGGAAATTACCCGTGAGCCTACATCTGCGTGATTCCCTGTGCCAATCTCCGTCTCACCCAGAACCAGCTGCCACGGAACTGCGTATCCCTTCTCCGACCCTTGACGACCGTTACGGGGTTGTCCATGAACCGAAGCATGTCAGTGCGATGATGGCATGGCACTGTCATACCCAGTGAGATGGCACTCCCGCAACTACTTTCTCCAGAATCTCGACGGCAACCCCTTGCCCACTCAACCCTGTGGTTACAACTCCGAGCAGTTCTCATCCGACCCCGTCTCCGGGATGAGCTCTTCCGTATCCAATGAATTTGCTATCAGATTTGGCTAGCCTGGCTTCTTTTGCTGCAATTTCGGCTTGCCTCTTGCACAAGTTCAAATACGTATACGTAGTTCGGGTCACCCTATATATTAGCAACATGTCCCCATCCAACCTATCCCCCTGCACCTGACTTCCCCACAACAGTGCAATCAATGAGTCTGCTTACTTTTAGATTAAACCACATTTTTGAGACAAAACTTGCCATTTGCTTTCAATTTCAATTATCCCATCTTCATCTCCACTTTTGCTCGTTGTGACTCCGGCCATTTACCTAACCACCCAAGGTAACCCATGACCAGCAATGGTTTTCAGTTTTAGTTCATGCTACCTGACTGTCTTTGAACTAGTCAGACCTCATGCCCATTGTTCCCAACAAGCTTGGAAATAACCTATTAATACTATATCATCGGGTATTCTCCACTGTTTATGACATTGTCCTCTTATTGCGCAATCCGCACCCCCACCAATCCCCCGGTCATGCTCCATTCTGACTAAAAGACTTCGATCATGCCAGACGGTATGCCACCCACAAGTTGGGAATAAACTTTATTATTATCGTTATTATTATATATCATGTCCAAAATTTCCCCAAATAATCAGCTTTCAGTGGAAGAGCCCATAATAAACCAGTGTAATGAGATAAGCCCCTCGCCGAATAGTTGTTCCTCAACAAATACAAACTTAACGTTAACAAACTATTAGACAAGAAAGTAAACACTTCGTTGCATCTTTTTTCGAAAAAAACTGAACATCCTTACGCGGATATTCATTGACTGTCACACAACTGTAAACGAACGCCGCAAGCTCCATAATAAACCCCACCTTCCTTTAGACGTGAGGAGGGTTTCCGAGGAGGATACACACCACTTGCATGCTTTGTTAGTAGTATCCGTCAATTCGCCCGTTTCTCGAATCTTGTTCCAGATTAACTACCTTCAATTACAGGGCATCTTTCTTACGTCGCCTCGATACAGATCTAAAAACTTTGTCCAACCAGCTCTCACCCGCCACAATGTACGACCAGAATCAACTTAGGGTCCTCTGGAGGCGGAGAGATGCGCTTTAGAATTATTCGCAGCAGTCGGATATTATCGGCGTATTCCACTAAGATAACTGCGGACATTTATGTAGATGTATTAGTGACTGGGTTTCGTTGAAAATTGGGTAGAATTTTCCGTTCTGTTGGACGTGAACATTCGCTGATCGGGCTTGTATGGACAGAAAAAGTTTTGGCATCGCACAGACCCACGTTAACAATGTTAATAATATTTATCCCCAACTTTTGAGTGGCACGCCCTCGTTCCACAGTATACTGGTACAGTCAGATAAAAGCATGACTGGTGTAAATCATGGGTACTGAGGACCGTGCGGAAATGAGACATCGTCACAAATAGCGAGCATTGTCTAACGTAGGTGCGGTGAGCAGGGAAACACAAGTATTATTTTTTTTAACTTTTGGAAACATATTAAGCCAAAACAATATCAGACCATCAAAATTTGAGGATGGCAGGCAAACCACAACGAAAAAGGGTGAAACTACAGGCATCTTTTCTGACAAGTGGTCAGAAAGAAGTGGGAGATGCAGGAAGTGAGGAACGCTAGCAGCGGATTTGGTGGAGCAGTAGAGTTACGGTGATCCGGCCGATCAATATGAACAAAAACTGAAGACGAGCGCCAAGTTTAAATGGTTTTGGACGTTTTTGCTAATGACCAGATTCATAAAAAAGGTAGGTGGGATGTTGGAGCACAGTAACTAGCAGTGCAGATAAAAGAGAGAAGGAAGCTAAGAATTATGATGTACAGTGAAACTGTATAAGCCCACTGGTGTCACTGTTAGAACAACTTCTAGTGCGAAGATTCCCCGGGAAAGAAACTTCGTGCTAGCGCAGAGAAAAACTATTGGCCTTGTAGAGATCAAAAACGAAATGTCCTGGGAGATTTTCAAACCCGAAGAAAGGCTTCAAAAGATGAGAATGAAATCGTTTTACAGGCGGCTAGCGTCAGGTGAAGAATTTGTTTCCAGTAACAAGTGAAAGAACGAGTAGTCGGGGGTGGCACAGTGAACATTAAGAGTGACCAGCTGCAGGTGTGCCATCAAACTTTGCACGTCGGTGCCGTGTCATCATTGTACTGACATCCTTTGTTTTCTGTACAGTCTCTTAACTGGCGTCATGTTTAAGGTGATCGAACTAAGTGGTGGAAGTATGCAGCCAGAGATATTATTGGGTTGGCCTAAGGAATCAGTAGGGGAGAACAAATCCAGTGTAAGAGTGCAGGTATATTTTTGGTCCGGATGAGGATCCGTTCGGGTGTAGAACGCAGACTGGTTGGAGTGAATAATGCCCATACGGGTGCAATTGAAGGATCGGGGACCGTCGAACAGGCATACTTACGGAAAGAACAAGCAGTCGTTGCTTTGGAATGCTGGTATTTGGAAGTTTTTGCATACATTCAGTGTGCTGAAAAGGCCCTCCTGGCGCATGAAACACATACGGCCTGGAATTGGGATAGGAATGGTAAGATACGGGAGTTGATCACACTGGGAGGGATAGCGCGCAGTTAGCCGTTTTGGGCGAATCATTTAGGGTTATTAGGGCGAGTAGAATTGGCTCGGAAATGACGATTGAATGAAACGGGGAATAATAAACTAAATTTTTAGTTCCAGTTAAGGGGGAAAGAAAGCTTTACTGCCGCTATTCGGGTCAGAGGATAATGTGGTCATATTCATGTTGTGGACTCAAATTCAAAAATACCGCTACTTGCGAGCATGAGGGTAGTGAATGGATGATGTCCAAGCTTGGAAGGTATTTAAGGGTGACTGTAGTCATTAGGTGTTGTAGCGACGCGGTGAAGACCGTTCCTCAAAACACCGGTCACCATCCAGGCGGAGATGGTGAGGATGTTGATGAGTGATTGAAGTGAACATGTGTGACCATGTGTGATTATAAGTGTTAAGCTTGGGAGAGATTGGCCTAAAAGTGTTCCTGAAGACCCAAACACAAAGCTGAAAATCGTGACAGGTAGTTAATACTCTCCGTGAACTGACCATTTATATACCTTCATGCATCAGTGATACCACGGGCGGATCGCTTATGACTGTAGCAGAGGCCACATTATCGTCCAAATTTGTGGTCAAATCACCTGAACCAATCAAATGCTTTTGGAGTGGGGTCTCTGGCTAGTCTGCACTCTTGGGTTTCAGGGGCACCGAGCGCAAAAACCGACTGTTTACGGATGGTTCAAGTGGTCTAACAGGAAATTTGGAGACGGAATGAAGGCCACGTCATACCGTTTCCTTTTTGCATTTCTAATTATAGAGCCTTAGTGAGCATACTGACAGGCGAAGCATGCGAACACAGGCGGTAGTAGGGATTTATGAGCTGTATCCGAAAGCAAGTGGCAAAGCAAAATGCCCGCACGCCTAAACATGAGCTATTTATCATATGGGCTTTGATTACAGGACGTAGAAATCACCAAAATCATCATAGCTTGATGGTCTTGTCAAATGCTAGCCGTAGGCCTAATATGCTGGATGTGACTAAAAGTTTGCTTGTAACGCGTGGATTAGTGAGACACATGCGGCGCTGTTTCTCCCGAACTACCAGACATTTGTCACACGAGATCAATAAGTGGCACTCCTGACGAGCATACGGTACGCATACGTTGTAGAAGGCCCTGTCCGTAAACCGAAGCATGTCAGTGTCACACCCACTGTGATGGCACTCGTGCAACTACTTTCTTTAGAATCTTGGGCATCACTTCTCGTTTATGGGACGAGTTCTTTTGTACCCGATGAATTTGCGCTCTAATTTGGTCAGCTTGGTTTTCTGCTGCAATTTCGGCTTGCCTTTCCCAAAGTTTAATGCATAAGGTGCTCTGTTGGCCCTATGCATTAGCGCCATCTCTTTATCCAACTTATCCTTTGCACCTGACTTTCCTAGAAGAATGCAAACGGTTAGTTTCCTCAGTTTCAGATTAAACCATGTTTTTGAAACAAAA
>NW_008752127.1:80769-87099 GCF_000715545.1 Opisthorchis viverrini
ATAACGGCACGCACTTCACTGCAAAATTCCTCGAGGAATGGTTGAAGGGTCTTGGATGTCGACATCTGCTTACTGCTCCGCGACCTCCCCAGCCGAATGGCCCTGCCGAAAATTTTGTCCGAACACTAAAGTCTGCCATTATTGTACACTTTCCTACTACTTTTGTGGAATTGGACCGTGGGATTGATAATTTTCTAATGCAATACAGGAACGCCGTCCATTCCGTTACTGGGAAGAGCCCCGCGCTTCTATTTAAATCTCGTTCGTTGCGTACAAGTCTTGACTGTGCCAAAACGGCTGATGTTACATTTTTCAAGGGTAATGATTTACGACCCGCAACAGGAATAGTACTTTCATCAAATGGCAAATGAATGGTCACAATTCTCGATTTGGATGATCTCTCTTGTCATCGGAGACACATTGACCAGGTTGAGTTCAATACCAGAGGTCAGTCTGTTAACGGCACTCCTGGTGTTCCAAATACTAACGAGTCCTTTGTAGATGATCTTATGGCATCTGAACAAAACGTATCTGAAGAACACACAACCTGTGAAGAGTCTGAAGTTTCCATTCCGAGAAGATTTACCCATCCGTCAATGATTATGTAAAAGATTACTAGCTCATCAATGGTTCATTCAACTGAGTTTGCCGTTTATTGGATTTGTATCATGAGTTGAGCCCTATCCTCCAGTATTCTTTAAGGCTAAGTTCAGGAGTAAGTGCTTGCCATATGTTTCAGTTTTGACAAAGGAAAAATAGGTATAGAAGCCTCTGTGGAATCGTTCAAACTTCAGACAAACTAACTACTATATTATGTTATTGTTGCTATTTTATTTGTAATTTATTTGAGACTTCAGTTGATCTGAGGTGTGATGTCGCCTCAAATCCAGTCGAGGCTTCGGTGATAGAGAGGACAAAACAGTTGGTTTCATTCAGAAGTAGACATTATTACTGACGGATTGCCACAAAATTAGCACCAAATTCAATGGTTGGCAATGCCTTAGTGAAATACAGGAGGAAATTATAACTCGTGAAAAATGCACCTGCATTGGTATGAGCGGACTATTTTGGGCAATGTCCAAGTTCAGAGAATTCAAACTTAGGAGAGCAAATTAGATTTGATCGGAGCAGGTATAAATGGGCGTTTCTTACAGCTTAGGCTATGTTAGAGCGAATGGTCTCAATCGTTCTGAGGACGGTATATTGTGATTGAGGCGGGAAAATCTTCCGCCTGAACAGAAAAACCGGCCTCCTTTGAACCATAAGCAAGTTCACGGGAAAAACTTTTCCAAGACGCATCGGGATACTCTGGGAGTTCCCACAGAGGCATATATTCGGTGGGCTGAATAATAGCACAGCTGAAGGCCGAGGGCACGTTCACCTACACCCCTTAGTCTTCCAAAAGAGAAGTGCTCGGACCATTGAGGTTGCGCGAGGAGCGTATGACCAACTACAGCTATGCTATCAGAATCTGTAGAGCAGCAACAGTGCCGTCATCACCACCTCACATATTGGTTTGTCAGCCGCCTATGCATGGCCGTATCCGTTAAAGCAGCCGAGGAAAGTGAATGCGTCTGGTGCCCTTAGCATTAGCTAGGCAATCATGGAATTATGAGATCATCATTGAGCGGTGGGTATTCTCGGGCTAGTTTAGCTTACCCTATTGATTGTACACTAAGCGCCATCTAGGAGGGGCACTGAAGCGACCACAGCTGGAGTGAGGATTGGAGACAGTAATGCTCAAAGAGTTGGCCAGTTGCGCTCAAACTGCTGACGTCTATGACTAGTCACCAAGCACTCTAGATAATGCATTTCAGAAAATCTCATTACCGGCGCTTCGCCAGTCCTGTAAACTTTTCTTTTGGGTGGATGCCGGCCGATTAAGTGGCTTCTTGCTGTTTATTCTACGTAGCTCACATATTTTTACAATCTTGGCTCTGGTGTATCTGAGTACAAGCAAATAAGATTCACTCGGTGGAGTGGAATTATGGTCAAAAATTGTACAAAAGCGGGTAATGCATTTGGTGCAGTTTAGAAGCTAAGGGATTAAGGAGGGAGGGAGGGCGGTTTACCAAACGTTAACTTCCCAGGAAAGTATTCATGCTAACATGGTAGTGCACTGTCACCGTTCTCGTCCGTGTAGGAGCTAAATAGCACCTCGGTTAAAGCCCGACGCTGTATATTAAGTATACGTTGGTTTGCTCCTAGCTCAGAAAGAAGGCTAATTTCCGGCAGGCTGTTGACTAATGCGGCCTTGTTGAGGAGGATGGCTTCAAATGTCATCTAAACATCTGCCACCGGCAGCTGACCAAACGATTGACCGGCGCCCACTCAAAATGCCGCAGAGAGAGTTGAACTGGAACGCAATCTACCGCCCTATGCCATTACAACTAGTCAAGAGGCTAAAAGTGGGGTTGCGCATTTTTCAGGGGGGCAAACATACTGAAAAAGCAGATCGCACGTACAACAACTCACCGCAGTCGAATTCAAGATGCATATTCCTTCTATCTGTCCCTCAAAAATTGCCTTTGTGCGCAGAATCGCAGCGCACCGTACTTAATTTATTTTTGAGGAAGCTTGAGAAATGGTCTAGCTGATAGCTGTTTTATATCACTGGCCGAAGAATGTTATATTTTCCTGACACGGAGGGAGCGGGAAGGGGTCCGCATTAGTACCTTTTTTTCGGAGAATATGAAATTCGCTTGCACTTCCGCTCAAGATTTCGCGTGTCTTCGTAGGGCGTCAGTAGCGAGTTCTACCCAGTTACCTGCAATTGACCAGTTAGCTTTCCGCTACACGTACGCCCTGACTTCATGTTTTCAGGCGCGATGATTGACCGTTGTTTACACCGTAGATGTTTAAGCATGTTCATTCAATCTCGAAAATTTGTGCGGCCGGCTACCGTCCAACCAGAAATCCCAGCTTTTTGCTGAGCTTTTTTGGGGAAGAGCACCATCAAGACCAATAAAACGATTTGCTTCTGATTGCTACATTCCATGGTATGCGAAATTATCTTAGCGAGGTTTGTGGAACTTTCCGTGGTTTTATACAAAACTTTTCGCGCTGAATCAAATAGGCCAAATGCTGGAAGCTCTTGCGGTGTTGCAAGTATACATTCATGTTGTACATTAGGCCGACGATAGATTTTTTCCCGCTCGGAAGATTCAAAGACGTGCCACAAGTCTCTTCGCGAGATTAAGTTGAATGGGCTGAGAGAAGATGTAGGTTATCGTACGACTGTATTTCTCACTAAAACTGAAGATTGGTCTAGTCATCGATGTGGAGAATGCAACTGATCAGCTATATGTCAGCTTGTCTAAACACAGATCATACGCCTCTTCTTGGTTTCCTTTTGAATTTTGCCACAAAATGGTTAGAGGTTGACCGACTTTGCGAGTCTTGGTTGTAGACAAATGAAAACCGCTGAAGTCAACCGATATTTCATTGCACTTTCACTATAGTATCAAGTACAGGGAGAAATTGGTAGGCATTTTGAATGTCATCTGCATATCTCTGTTTACAATTTAGACGAAAAAATCAGTATTTTCAGTATTTTCTGCTGTCATCCACAGCAGACTGTGGGGAGCTTATCCTAAGGACCCTAGCTATCTGCGTTTTGTTTGCAGGCTATAGGTTTGGTTGCCATCCCCAGATGACGTCGGTTTCAAAGGCAACTGGAAACTTATTTTCAATAATTCAGATACAGCAGTAGAAAATGCAGCCTGTATTCTGCGGCTGGTTGCACTCGCAATGGCAGTTATTCGATAGCGGTGGTCAGAGTTTGTATACTCAGCATAAACAGCAGGCTGTTCTTATAAGTGAAACCGCAGGGCGCGATAACTCGCAAGCCCTATGTCACCGTTGCCTGTGTGTAATTTCTGTCGGAAAGGGTCTTTCACTTTGTTTGATTATGGTGAGTCAGAGCAATGATAGTGATAATAATATTTATTCCCTACTCGTGGGTGGCATACCGTCTGGCAGAATGAAGCGTGATTGGGGTTTGCGGGTGGTGAGGATTGCGCGAAAACAGAACAATGTCATAAACACTGGGAAATAATGATAATAGGTTTGTTTCGCAACTTGTAGGGAGCAATGTGTATGAGGTATGACTTGTTCAAAGACAGTCGGTTGATATGAACTTAACCTGAAAACCATCGCTGACCATGAATGACTTTGGGTGGTGGAGTAAATGGCCGGAGTCACGACGAGCAGAAGTCGAGATGGAGTAACACGAATTGGGAGCAAATGGCAAGTTTTGTTTCAAAAATATGGTTTAATCTGAAACTGAGGAAACTAACCGTTTGCATTCTTCTAGGAAAGTCAGGTGCAAAGGATAAGTTGGATAAAGAGATGGCGCTAATGCATAGGGCCAACAGAGCACCTTATGCATTAAACTTTGGGAAAGGCAAGCCGAAATTGCAGCAGAAAACCAAGCTGACCAAATTAGAGCGCAAATTCATCGGGTACAAAAGAACTCGTCCCATAAACGAGAAGTGATGCCCAAGATTCTAAAGAAAGTAGTTGCACGAGTGCCATCACAGTGGGTGTGACACTGACATGCTTCGGTTTACGGACAGGGCCTTCTACAACGTATGCGTACCGTATGCTTGTCAGGAGTGCCACTTATTGATCTCGTGCGACAAATGTCTGGCAGTTCGGGAGAAACAGCGCCGCATGTGTCTCACTAATTCACGCGTTACAAGCAAACTTTTAGTCACATCCAGCATATTAGGCCTACGGCTAGCATTTGACAAGACCATCAAGCTATGATGATTTTGGTGATTTCTACGTCCTGTAATCAAAGCCCATATGATAAATAGCTCATGTTTAGGCGTGCGGGCATTTTGCTTTGCCACTTGCTTTCGGATACAGCTCATAAATCCCTACTACCGCCTGTGTTCGCATGCTTCGCCTGTCAGTATGCTCACTAAGGCTCTATAATTAGAAATGCAAAAAGGAAACGGTATGACGTGGCCTTCATTCCGTCTCCAAATTTCCTGTTAGACCACTTGAACCATCCGTAAACAGTCGGTTTTTGCGCTCGGTGCCCCTGAAACCCAAGAGTGCAGACTAGCCAGAGACCCCACTCCAAAAGCATTTGATTGATTCAGGTGATTTGACCACAAATTTGGACGATAATGTGGCCTCTGCTACAGTCATAAGCGATCCGCCCGTGGTATCACTGATGCATGAAGGTATATAAATGGTCAGTTCACGGAGAGTATTAACTACCTGTCACGATTTTCAGCTTTGTGTTTGCGTCTTCAGGAACACTTTTAGGCCAATCTCTCCCAAGCTTAGCACTTATAATCACACATGGTCACACATGTTCACTTCAATCACTCATCAACATTCTCACCATCTCCGCCTGGATGGTGACCGGTGTTTTGAGGAACGGTCTTCACCGCGTCGCTACAACACCTAATGACTACAGTCACCCTTAAATACCTTCCAAGCTTGGACATCATCCATTCACTACCCTCATGCTCGCAAGTAGCGGTATTTTTGAATTTGAGTTCACAACATGAATATGACCACATTATTCTCTGAGCCGAATAGCGGCAGTAAAGCTTTCTTTCCCCCTTAACTGGAACTAAAAATTTAGTTTATTATTCCCCGTTTCATTCAATCGTCATTTCCGAGCCAATTCTACTCGCCCTAATAACCCTAAATGATTCGCCCAAAACGGCTAACTGCGCGCTATCCCTCCCAGTGTGATCAACTCCCGTATCTTACCATTCCTATCCCAATTCCGGGCCGTGTGTGTTTCATGCGCCAGGAGGGCCTTTTCAGCACACTGAATGTATGCAAAAACTTCCAAATACCAGCATTCCAAAGCAACGACTGCTTGCTCTTTCCGTAAGTATGCCTGTTCGACGGTCCCCGATCCTTCAATTGCACCCGTATGGGCATTATTCACTCCAACCAGTCTGCGTTCTACACCCGAACGGATCCTCATCCGGACCAAAAATATACCTGCACTCTTACACTGGATTTGTTCTCCCCTACTGATTCCTTAGGCCAACCCAATAATATCCCTGGCTGCATACTTCCACCACTTAGTTCGATCACCTTAAACATGACGCCAGTTAAGAGACTGTACAGAAAACAAAGGATGTCAGTACAATGATGACACGGCACCGACGTGCAAAGTTTGATGGCACACCTGCAGCTGGTCACTCTTAATGTTCACTGTGCCACCCCCGACTACTCGTTCTTTCACTTGTTACTGGAAACAAATTCTTCACCTGACGCTAGCCGCCTGTAAAACGATTTCATTCTCATCTTTTGAAGCCTTTCTTCGGGTTTGAAAATCTCCCAGGACATTTC
>NW_008752127.1:87930-122708 GCF_000715545.1 Opisthorchis viverrini
GAAATGTCCTGGGAGATTTTCAAACCCGAAGAAAGGCTTCAAAAGATGAGAATGAAATCGTTTTACAGGCGGCTAGCGTCAGGTGAAGAATTTGTTTCCAGTAACAAGTGAAAGAACGAGTAGTCGGGGGTGGCACAGTGAACATTAAGAGTGACCAGCTGCAGGTGTGCCATCAAACTTTGCACGTCGGTGCCGTGTCATCATTGTACTGACATCCTTTGTTTTCTGTACAGTCTCTTAACTGGCGTCATGTTTAAGGTGATCGAACTAAGTGGTGGAAGTATGCAGCCAGGGATATTATTGGGTTGGCCTAAGGAATCAGTAGGGGAGAACAAATCCAGTGTAAGAGTGCAGGTATATTTTTGGTCCGGATGAGGATCCGTTCGGGTGTAGAACGCAGACTGGTTGGAGTGAATAATGCCCATACGGGTGCAATTGAAGGATCGGGGACCGTCGAACAGGCATACTTACGGAAAGAGCAAGCAGTCGTTGCTTTGGAATGCTGGTATTTGGAAGTTTTTGCATACATTCAGTGTGCTGAAAAGGCCCTCCTGGCGCATGAAACACACACGGCCCGGAATTGGGATAGGAATGGTAAGATACGGGAGTTGATCACACTGGGAGGGATAGCGCGCAGTTAGCCGTTTTGGGCGAATCATTTAGGGTTATTAGGGCGAGTAGAATTGGCTCGGAAATGACGATTGAATGAAACGGGGAATAATAAACTAAATTTTTAGTTCCAGTTAAGGGGGAAAGAAAGCTTTACTGCCGCTATTCGGCTCAGAGAATAATGTGGTCATATTCATGTTGTGAACTCAAATTCAAAAATACCGCTACTTGCGAGCATGAGGGTAGTGAATGGATGATGTCCAAGCTTGGAAGGTATTTAAGGGTGACTGTAGTCATTAGGTGTTGTAGCGACGCGGTGAAGACCGTTCCTCAAAACACCGGTCACCATCCAGGCGGAGATGGTGAGGATGTTGATGAGTGATTGAAGTGAACATGTGTGACCATGTGTGATTATAAGTGTTAAGCTTGGGAGAGATTGGCCTAAAAGTGTTCCTGAAGACCCAAACACAAAGCTGAAAATCGTGACAGGTAGTTAATACTCTCCGTGAACTGACCATTTATATACCTTCATGCATCAGTGATACCACGGGCGGATCGCTTATGACTGTAGCAGAGGCCACATTATCGTCCAAATTTGTGGTCAAATCACCTGAACCAATCAAATGCTTTTGGAGTGGGGTCTCTGGCTAGTCTGCACTCTTGGGTTTCAGGGGCACCGAGCGCAAAAACCGACTGTTTACGGATGGTTCAAGTGGTCTAACAGGAAATTTGGAGACGGAATGAAGGCCACGTCATACCGTTTCCTTTTTGCATTTCTAATTATAGAGCCTTAGTGAGCATACTGACAGGCGAAGCATGCGAACACAGGCGGTAGTAGGGATTTATGAGCTGTATCCGAAAGCAAGTGGCAAAGCAAAATGCCCGCACGCCTAAACATGAGCTATTTATCATATGGGCTTTGATTACAGGACGTAGAAATCACCAAAATCATCATAGCTTGATGGTCTTGTCAAATGCTAGCCGTAGGCCTAATATGCTGGATGTGACTAAAAGTTTGCTTGTAACGCGTGGATTAGTGAGACACATGCGGCGCTGTTTCTCCCGAACTACCAGACATTTGTCACACGAGATCAATAAGTGGCACTCCTGACGAGCATACGGTACGCATACGTTGTAGAAGGCCCTGTCCGTAAACCGAAGCATGTCAGTGTCACACCCACTGTGATGGCACTCGTGCAACTACTTTCTTTAGAATCTTGGGCATCACTTCTCGTTTATGGGACGAGTTCTTTTGTACCCGATGAATTTGCGCTCTAATTTGGTCAGCTTGGTTTTCTGCTGCAATTTCGGCTTGCCTTTCCCAAAGTTTAATGCATAAGGTGCTCTGTTGGCCCTATGCATTAGCGCCATCTCTTTATCCAACTTATCCTTTGCACCTGACTTTCCTAGAAGAATGCAAACGGTTAGTTTCCTCAGTTTCAGATTAAACCATGTTTTTGAAACAAAACTTGCCCTTTGCTCCCAATTCGTGTTACTCCATCTCCATCTCGACTTCTGCTCGTCGTGACTCAGGCCATTTACTCCACCACCCAAAGTCATTCATGGTCAGCAATGGTTTTCAGGTTAAGTTCATATCAACCGAATGTCTTTGAACAGGTCATACCTCATACACATTGCTCCCTACAAGTTGGGAAACAAACCTATTATCATTATTTCCCAGTGTTTATGACATTGTTCTGTTTTCGCGCAATCCTCACCACCCGCAAACCCCAATCACGCTTCATTCTGCCAGACGGTATGCCACCCACGAGTAGGGAATAAATATTATTATCACTATCATTGCTCTGACTCACCATAATCAAACAAAGTGAAAGACCCTTTCCGACAGAAATTACACACAGGCAACGGTGACATAGGGCTTGCGAGTTATCGCGCCCTGCGGTTTCACTTATAAGAACAGCCTGCTGTTTATGCTGAGTATACAAACTCTGACCACCGCTATCGAATAACTGCCATTGCGAGTGCAACCAGCCGCAGAATACAGGCTGCATTTTCTACTGCTGTATCTGAATTATTGAAAATAAGTTTCCAGTTGCCTTTGAAACCGACGTCATCTGGGGATGGCAACCAAACCTATAGCCTGCAAACAAAACGCAGATAGCTAGGGTCCTTAGGATAAGCTCCCCACAGTCTGCTGTGGATGACAGACTAAACGGTGATTGCTCCCATCCGGAGGGCCCTCAAGGCTGCTTAATATCATAGACACGCGCCACTGCCGGCTCAAATGCTTGGCATCTGAACTTTAGAAAATCTTATTGTCCTGGCTGTTGTGCTACCAGCCGCGCGATTTTCAAGCTTCGGAAAGCGCCGCGGAAGTTGCAGCACCTGCAAAGGAAACAGTCATACATACACCCGCTGATAACCTTTGGTAGCAGCTGATTGTAAGCGGTCAACCATCTCGCATGTATCACAGAACTGCCAAGAACGTCTAGCGTCGATAGAAATTTACCTGAATACTTTTTCTTCTTCAACCAACGAATACCACATAGTCTGAGAAAGGTAGTACCACATCCTTGCGACTTGGTCAACCAACAACATGTCGATTACAAGCAGGCGCTAATAAAACATCATTTTCATAAGACGCCGGGTCATTTTTGTGAAGAATATGCTTGTCGTTAAAGCCACAGGGTTTTAATTAGGGCTCACATAGAAGCCATCAACCGTTTCTACAAGTCTTCTGAAAAGTATGCTAAAACTTGTCTGCATGATCGATGAGCGTTTTGAGACGATCAGGAAAATTTGGTGCACGGTTATTTATGATGTTTCTAATGTGGGACACGCCACTGACCTTCCTGCTCAGCGAACGGACATTTCTGGCGCTGGAACATAAAAAACCCTAGTGTGTTGTAGTGTTGCAGAGTTTATCTCAAACCTGGGGAGTTGCGCTGGTATTTTTGCGTTGCCTAGTGTTAGGCAACAGCGCGTCATACCCTCGGTGAAAATACTGATTTTTTCGTCTAAATTGTAAACAGAGATATGCAGATGACATTCAAAATGCCTACCAATTTCTCCCTGTACTCGATACTATAGTGAAAGTGCAATGAAATATCGGTTGACTTCAGCGGTTTTCATTTGTCTACAACCAAGACTCGCAAAGTCGGTCAACCTCTAATCATTTTGTGGCAAAATTCAAAAGAAAACCAAGAAGAGGCGTATGATCTGTGTTTAGACAAGCTGACATATAGCTGATCAGTTGCATTCTCCACATCGATGACTAGACCAATCTTCAGTTTTAGTGAGAAATACAGTCGTACGATAACCTACATCTTCTCTCAGCCCATTCAACTTAATCTCGCGAAGAGACTTGTGGCACGTCTTTGAATCTTCCGAGCGGGAAAAAATCTATCGTCGGCCTAATGTACAACATGAATGTATACTTGCAACACCGCAAGAGCTTCCAGCATTTGGCCTATCTGATTCAGCGCGAAAAGTTTTGTATAAAACCACGGAAAGTTCCACAAACCTCGCTAAGATAATTTCGCATACCATGGAATGTAGCAATCAGAAGCAAATCGTTTTATTGGTCTTGATGGTGCTCTTCCCCAAAAAAGCTCAGCAAAAAGCTGGGATTTCTGGTTGGACGGTAGCCGGCCGCACAAATTTTCGAGATTGAATGAACATGCTTAAACATCTACGGTGTAAACAACGGTCAATCATCGCGCCTGAAAACATGAAGTCAGGGCGTACGTGTAGCGGAAAGCTAACTGGTCAATTGCAGGTAACTGGGTAGAACTCGCTACTGACGCCCTACGAAGACACGCGAAATCTTGAGCGGAAGTGCAAGCGAATTTCATATTCTCCGAAAAAAAGGTACTAATGCGGACCCCTTCCCGCTCCCTCCGTGTCAGGAAAATATAACATTCTTCGGCCAGTGATATAAAACAGCTATCAGCTAGACCATTTCTCAAGCTTCCTCAAAAATAAATTAAGTACGGTGCGCTGCGATTCTGCGCACAAAGGCAATTTTTGAGGGACAGATAGAAGGAATATGCATCTTGAATTCGACTGCGGTGAGTTGTTGTACGTGCGATCTGCTTTTTCAGTATGTTTGCCCCCCTGAAAAATGCGCAACCCCACTTTTAGCCTCTTGACTAGTTGTAATGGCATAGGGCGGTAGATTGCGTTCCAGTTCAACTCTCTCTGCGGCATTTTGAGTGGGCGCCGGTCAATCGTTTGGTCAGCTGCCGGTGGCAGATGTTTAGATGACATTTGAAGCCATCCTCCTCAACAAGGCCGCATTAGTCAACAGCCTGCCGGAAATTAGCCTTCTTTCTGAGCTAGGAGCAAACCAACGTATACTTAATATACAGCGTCGGGCTTTAACCGAGGTGCTATTTAGCTCCTACACGGACGACAACGGTGACAGTGCACTATCATGTTAGCATGAATACTTTCCTGAGAAGTTAACGTTTGGTAACACCGCCCTCCCTGATCGTTTGTTTACTCCTTAATCCCTTAGCTTCTAAACTGCACCAAATGCATTACCCGCTTTTGTACAATTTTTGACCATAATTCCACTCCACCGAGTGAATCTTATTTGCTTGTACTCAGATACACCAGAGCCAAGATTGTAAAAATATGTGAGCTACGTAGAATAAACAGCAAGAAGCCACTTAATCGGCCGGCATCCACCCAAAAGAAAAGTTTACAGGACTGGCGAAGCGCCGGTAATGAGATTTTCTGAAATGCATTATCTAGAGTGCTTGGTGACTAGTCATAGACGTCAGCAGTTTGAGCGCAACTGGCCAACTCTTTGAGCATTACTGTCTCCAATCCTCACTCCAGCTGTGGTCGCTTCAGTGCCCCTCCTAGATGGCGCTTAGTGTACAATCAATAGGGTAAGCTAAACTAGCCCGAGAATACCCACCGCTCAATGATGATCTCATAATTCCATGATTGCCTAGCTAATGCTAAGGGCACCAGACGCATTCACTTTCCTCGGCTGCTTTAACGGATACGGCCATGCATAGGCGGCTGACAAACCAATATGTGAGGTGGTGATGACGGCACTGTTGCTGCTCTACAGATTCTGATAGCATAGCTGTAGTTGGTCATACGCTCCTCGCGCAACCTCAATGGTCCGAGCACTTCTCTTTTGGAAGACTAAGGGGTGTAGGTGAACGTGCCCTCGGCCTTCAGCTGTGCTATTATTCAGCCCACCGAATATATGCCTCTGTGGGAACTCCCAGACTATCCCGATGCGTCTTGGAAAAGTCTTTCCCATGAACTTGCTTATGGTTCAAAGGAGGCCGGTTTTTCTGTTCAGGCGGAAGATTTTCCCGCCTCAATCACAATATACCGTCCTCAGAACGATTGAGACCATTCGCTCTAACATAGCCTAAGCTGTAAGAAACGCCCATTTATACCTGCTCCGATCAAATCTAATTTGCTCTCCTAAGTTTGAATTCTCTGAACTTGGACATTGCCCAAAATAGTCCGCTCATACCAATGCAGGTGCATTTTTCACGAGTTATAATTTCCTCCTGTATTTCACTAAGGCATTGCCAACCATTGAATTTGGTGCTAATTTTGTGGCAATCCGTCAGTAATAATGTCTACTTCTGAATGAAACCAACTGTTTTGTCCTCTCTATCACCGAAGCCTCGACTGGATTTGAGGCGACATCACACCTCAGATCAACTGAAGTCTCAAATAAATATATATGTATTTAGGCTACCGCAACCGACTCCACTTCAGTTCTGCTGGTGGATTTCAAAATGTCCTTCATCACATCCGAGGAGGACTTTTAGCGTGTGCGTAAAGCAGTGACATACGTGCAGCTTCGTCTGCAATCGGCAGATGGGCTCANACTGTATTCTAGGATAAATGACGGCGCAGGGAATGGGATCAAGCAAGGTTTTTTGCAACTAGTGCACTCAGATGAAGGGCCGGCTAGCGCAACCGACTCCACTTCAGTTCTGGTGGTGTGCGTTAAGTAGTGGCATACGTGCAGCTTCGTCTGCAATCGGCAGATGGGCTCAATGCCTTAGTCTTTTTGGGACAGCTCCTCAGAATTTAGAGGAATACTTACGTAATATGCACGCTATGGCAGCACCAGGGGACAGTGATTTTCCGAGGGCAGGTGTTCACGACAGTTTCTATGGATGGAAAACATAAATAAAGCTCATGAGCCAAAGCCCATTGAGCAAGGTTGTACATCACCAATACTTAAATATAAATCAATCAACCTGACAGACACCGTATACTACACTTACAAATAGAAGAGGCCGCATTGCGAAAATTTGCACCATATTGTGTTACTAAAGTATGTATGTTAGTCACGTTACCCCAACTATTGTGTTGTGCAATAAGCCACTGTATATGTTTTAAATAAACCAATCCAAGCTAATGAGCTGAAGGTCACTCCATTGTGATCGGTTGTTAATGTCATCATCGTCACGGTAACCGCGTGAACGAATTTAAAAGAATGACCTTCCGATCCTATTTTGCACCGTATGCAACAGACTTACCACTTAGTGAATATAAGCTGCCAAGGCTCTCCCCTACATATAGGAATATTGTGGCATATCCCCATACGCACCGCCGCATACCATCTCCTCCTAACGAACGTGACCGACAAGGTTTATTAGAATGGCGTGTTGGGGTTCAGGAATCACTTACGGTCGGACTTGTTGAGAAGATGTCTTTTCTCAAAGAGGAAATGCTAGAGCAGTTGAAGTTCTCCAAGAAACTCGAAAACCAGCAAGAAAATCACAAAGACTTTTTACGTAATGAATTGCAGGCGCTGGCACAGTCAATATCAAAGATGAAGGAAGAAGTTCATGTAAGTTATTTTCCATGTCATTTTTATCGGATTCGATAGTTCACCATGGGTAGCTCGCCTACATAAATGCTACCTGTAACATTGGATCACCAAGGATTCTAGTTCATTATGTTAGGTGTATATTTGGGTCAGAATGGGAGCGCCAATTAGTACGCACATGGTAAAAACACAATGGATGTTGATTCTTCAATAGTAAGACTTCGTAGGGATTCCAATACAGTTTGATTAAGCGTAGATACGCGTCGTTTCATGTTAAAAGGTGCAAATTAGCGAGTGCCGCACACTCATTCGGACAGCTTCGAGGGCGAGCCATGTGTCGTATAATTCATGCTTTCACAGGTTTGCTTTGTTGCTCGATTTAATTCATGCTTTCACAGGTTTGCTTTGTTTGCTCGATTCTTGTCATCATTATCATCATCATCATCATCACCTAAAGCAACAACAGGAGAGAACACTGATGCTTCATCCCCGCACAAATCCGCTAATATTTGGATAAACGATATAAAACACAGGAAAAAGTGCTACAAGGAACGGGGTCTAGTAATATGCTAGCAAAAACCGCCGATGTTTCTACACTCATAAGACTCACTCAGGCAAACTTGATGCAAAATGGCGTCACAGAAGCTTGTGATATCGGCTAGTTGCCATAGTGTTCTGTGTTTCCGACCAGACACAGGTTCATCAGAGATTCTCTTATATTGTAGGAGCGAAGCTATCAACATGCAGTGTGGTTGAAACCATGTCACTAGTCGTGCCAAAAAGAACTGAGGTCACATATAGACTTTCTAGTTCAACACGTATAGTTTCTGTTGTGCCAGGGGTCGCCTTGTGCAAAAAACACACATATCTAGCTAATACCCATCTAGAGTACATCTTTGGGTTCAAGCGGTCCTGCTTAATATGGCTAAAATAGCCCACAAATGTGTTGTCAGAATTTGATGCCGAGAGATATTCTTTAGATAGTGAGTTCTTTGTTTCACTTTGAAGTTTTGTCACCCATTGTTCACTGTCAAGCAACATTGGTAGACCACAGTAAAACTCAGTGGCGGGATTAACTTTTGGTTGTCAAACGAATTACTCAATCATCAGTAGGTGAATGATACTGCTGAAGGGATAAAGCACGACTAATTCAGTTTTCGTGAACTTCAAATGACAGAGGACAAACGCATAGCCGAAATGGGTACCGCACAGTTAGACGAATAGAAGTATTTGAGCTGTAATTAGCTTATCTCTCCTCAACAATGTAAAAATTATTCGTAGTGAAAGCCGTTTTCATGGCTTTTGAGGATGAACGTATTATTTCCATTTTCGCATTTTATTCAGATTGACCCATCCGTCAATGATTATGTAAAAGATTACTAGCTCATCAATAGTTTATTCAACTAAGCTTGCCGTTTATGGGATTTGTATTATGAGTAGAGCCCTATCCTCAAGTATTCTTTAAGGCTAAGTTCAGGAGTAAGTGCTTGCCATATGCTTCAGTTTTGACAAAGGAAAAATAGATATGAAAACTTCTGTGGAATCGTTAAACCTTCAGACAAACTAACTACTATATTATGTTATTGTTGCTATTTTATTTGTAATCTATTTGAGACTTCCTACATAGCCGTGATTTAACCGTAAACAAGAGGAAGAATTTTTCTCTAGACCAGATGTAGCTTCACCAGGTGTGCAGAGTAAAGGTGTTGCTGGAACGCATGGGCAAGCTGCCGGAATAATTTACTTTTACATGCTGTGCTTATAAAATATAAACGAAATTTATAGTTCCTCCACGTGAAATATTTAGTAGTTCACTGCACTTCTGATCTTGTTTCATCACCTCATAATTTAAAAAAATAATTGAACCGCTTGCCTATCATCTAAGTAGTAGCTGCTGCAAACTGTCATGTTAATTAATATTTAATCAACTCTCTGTTTAAGAGACCTTAAAAATTATGCCAAGCTTTTAAATAGAATCAGACAGCTGAAATTGGCATCAAAATACGGCACTTACAGTCGCTGCGGGCTGTTGGGAATAATATTATGTTGTACCATCAAATTCGTTGATTGGCATGATTTAAATCTTTCGGTTTTTTAGGTATACTGACGCCCTGATATTTGTCCTGTTTGCTCCAAAGTGGCCTTTAACTTCCCATGTTTAATATTCTGAAAATTTATGATTGCGCTTCACTTTAGTTACCCCCTATTATTTTCACTAAAACGGTGATATGCTTCGACACACTCCGGAGCACTCTGATAAGACACTGGGTTCAGCACATTAGCGTGCAACCAAAACTGTGGAATTCCGCAGACTTTTTGGGGTGGATAAGCCACATCATTTGTCGACGAAGACATTGGGGAAAATAGAGCATACTCACATGTGCATTGTATGTAAGTAACTCCAACTGCATTTGTATACGGAGGATATCTCTGCCTATTTTGGGAAGTTTGAACAAGCAAAAAACTGAATTTTCGACACCCAAATAGTAGCGAACCTGCAGCTTATGCAAGAAGGCACCACCAGCCTTTGCGGTAAACCTTGCGACAGTCAGTGGTGATTATTTTGGACTTCTTTACAAAAGCAAGGCAACAGTAAAGTTTGTTCGCAGCCCACTGGTGTTTAATCCAAATCTTTTCACGGTTCTTAGCTCTAATTACGTATATTACGTGTTTGTAATAGTCGGATCTTGTGGGTTAAAATTGCATGAGATATTTGAGCAACTTTACTATACCTCGATTGCATGCACTCTTTTAGATAGCAAATCTGGCCTTATAAAGTTAGCTTGCGTAATACGCTGCCATAGGAATGTTTATCTTTGCAGATTTATAAATGACAAACAGAACATCAACACTCGTTCCCACTTTTAGACCACACGTTATGCTTAAGTGTAAAGTGTAGTTACTTCAGTATTGGCTAGAATATCCCGTTGTGATTTGCCAAATCTTGAAGATGTTATCTCAGCTAAAATAATATGAATTACCTATTTCTTATTTTTTCTTACCTTTTTTTCTTACCTTTTTCTTACTTTTGTTTTACTTCTTTAGCTTTGGTTGGCATTTAAACCTTTGTTGTAGACATAGTATCCACATTGTGGGCATTGCTTTTAACCCACTACTGATGAGTATACTACTTAACTTGGCTGAAAACTGACGGTTTGTGTAAAAGTTGACATATGTCAATTTTATTTTCATTGTTTTACTTTGAATGACTAATGTAGTCTAGAAAGCACTCTTAACGAGTGTTAGTTGGTGTTTTGTTAACGATTATTTTCTTCATTAAATATCATGACAAATTTGGTTATATTCACTTGTTTGTAAAGTTACGTTAACTGTTGCTAACAAACTCATCCCGAATTTATTCTTGTTTGAACTCGTGGTCTTTTGAAAATAACTGTCATGCACAGAATATTTTTCTAAGATTAATCGAGAAGGCTAGTGGTGGACGATTTGACGGGAGTCATTTTTGTGAGAGATTTAAGGTTGAGGTTATCAACAGTCTAATGGTGGTGAATCTCAAACCTGTGATTCAAGATGGGGTTTTTGATTAAAATACCTGTAAGCAAATGATCTCAAAGGAATTGAGATTTACTTGTCCAGTTGCATTAAAAATGTGTCTTAATGATGTTAATGCGCTCTTTTTCTAAAAAGAACAGTTCAATAAAGTTTAAATAGTGGTGTAATGAAGTCAGCGGAGTGCTTCATAATAGACTATTCCAAAAGGAAAAAATGTTGGTTAAGTTCACCTTTGCAACGCCAGCGCTGAAATCTTCAAGGACAAATCTTACTTTGCACTGATGAATTTTCACGGAAATTGTGGGATTGCTTTGTAGTATTCGTTTACATCTGATTATTAGTCGATGAGTATTCAGGAAAGTTCGGGAAAATAAAGTAAAATGAAATAAATTCAAAGCTAATTTTAAATCCGGTCTGAATACTGTGTTCATTAAGAACGACAGCAATGACACAAAAAATATTCCTTTTCTGTTCAACAGGCTGTAGCATCGTTTTTAGTTGATGCGTGTACTGATGATTTGAAAGGCTGCTTATTTTCCAGGATCATCATAATAACAGGTTGCAGTATATTTCCTGAAACGATTATTGATGTGACTTTTCACACACTCACATACTTAGCATCCAAACTGCATAACCACTCACCTTGAACCAATTCTCTCCCAAAACTGAGATCATTGATAACCTGGCATGGATTTAGTGCCAGCACAGCAGGCTCACTACAAACCTTTCTAGTTTTATCGGTGGATTGTCATCACAGTTTGTTAGAACGTTTGTTTTGAAGTGTAGAGTAAACTACAAACTGGTGGCCCTAAGCAATCATCTTAAGGCTGATAAGCCATAAAACAAATTCAGACTATGTGAGCGAAACGTTTAGTTTCTAGGATCGCCTTTCAGTCATTTTCAGCATTAGTACTAAGCAAATAAAGGGAGCTTAAGTGAGCTTACCTTAAAAAATTGTGGTTTCTTCATACGCTTTATTCTGGCTACGCCTGTTTACTCAAGTGAGTTTTAAAAATGTGGTTTTAACGGCCTGTTTCCTGCAAGATTTACCTCTGTTCTTCATCCAACTTTGTGGGCAGGCTCCATATAATCAGATAAGGTCTATATTCTTTGCCACCAAATGCTTTTGGGCTTGGCTGAACGTGAATGCTTTCCGTGAAAGTACTTTGTGGAGCCACCCACTTTCGGAAGGACACCTTATAAACAGGATGTTATTTTAAGACAAGCGCACCGCGTCTCAGAAGCCAGTGGCTATACGGCTGTGTATACGATTACTTTTACCAGGATTTTGAAGAAAATGTGCGGGACAAATGGCAAACGGTTAATTCTGCTGCGATAACCTTACGTAATTTGGAAAACCATCACACTACCAGCCTGGCCGACGTGCGGTGAGTGTGCCTACAAGGTTGGTTTTCTTAGTGAGCATTTGTTTTCTCGTAGTATGCCACGCAATACGATAAGCACTAATGTCAGATTAGCAAAACTCTAACGCATAGTCTATCCACAGACAATCCACTTGTCTTGCCTTGTTTTAAATCGGGATCTTTGCGGCCGAAAACCGTTTGTATTTGTACCCAGGTGAGTTTGTATTTAAAACGGGGGATTTGTCTACCAGGTTTCCTCAATAGATTTGTTTTGATCGGTCAAAATCTCTCAGATGTGATACATTCAAACTTGAGAATTCCATAAACCCTTCCAAGTTTCCCTACCATTCTCCAAGGCGAAGCTCTCTTGCCATAAAACTTTGCTTTGCTTTTTGTTGCAAGATGAGTAAGCCGTAAGTTAAACGCATCAACCAGAGGGTACACTGCGCTTACCGAAAGCTTCATAAGTTTGGACTTTCAAACTATCGACCTACATTCAACATAAAATCTTGTAATCCTTACCCATCCAAACATCATATGTTGACTGTTGGGAAGCATAAGTGGGGCCTGTTACTGATGGCGGATGAAAAGCAGGCTAGTCCACGATGTCAAACCAGTGTGGGTCACTGAACCTTTGTTAATGAGGCTTTATTGCAGCGATATCTCTGACTGACATGTGTGCTCCAATCAACTTTAGATCAAGTGACTTCCTCACTAAAAGCCACACTGGCTCTCAGCAGCAAAATTTCTCAATTGTACACTAGCTGACACAGTGCTTTGTAGACCATTATTTATGTCTTAAAGTGAAAACTTCAAACTCTGCACGTCAAAAGTGAAAATGTACGACAGAGTCATCGAACCGGTTTGTTTAGGGCTGGAGCGACAGGTAAACAATTTTAAACTACGAGTTGAGCGTGGTTCGTAAAGTGATGCCAAACTGTAGGACGGAGTGAACCCGTTCAGTTTTGGCATGGAAAAGCAGTTATTTCAGAGATTTCCAAGAGTTACTTCCGTTTTGACCGTTGGGAGCATTTTGACTCTTCATTCGAGCAGGATAGACAAAGTTATATATAAGAGGAATAATAATGTACTGGCAGCTTCAACTTTTTTTCACATCGGTAACTTTTGCTACGCTCTTATATTTAACAGGGTGCACATATGACGCAAAGTAGATGTGCCAAAAAGTGAACAGCTCAAGTTTGCAGGTAAAGTTGCACAGATCATCGTCGGTTTGTCCGCAAAGCTTGTTGCCAATGTTCTACCGAGGGTCACAAGCAAATAAGCCATAGGAGCACAATCACTGAAGCACTACTACTGTTTGCCTCACTAAGGCACATGGATGATGTTACCTTAATCGTGGGCGCAAGGTTTGCATCGAATTTTCCCAACTTAGGAAACGAAATAACGGCTATCTAATCGCAGTTTATCCAGATACCCTGTGGTAATATTTAGCTTCAGCTGTAAGCGATTTGACACATGTTTGTTTCCCAAAGTTTAGGCTACAAACTGTGGTTTCATCAGCCATCATACACTTTAACTTTCGGGATGATTTATAGCATACGGTTTTGGTCGATCTTGACATGTAGCAAACCTATTGAAATACCTGTGGGAGGCTTTGAAGTAGGTGTACCGCACCGGTTTGTCTCCACTTTCAAATAACAACCAAAGTATCTGGACGCTCTTTCAAGGCTTTGCTTTTTATTTTTTGTCCCGTTAGGAGTCGAATCACCAGAAGCGATCAGGCAATCAATTTATTATCACAAAAAATCGCACAACTGGGTGAAGAGCTTCGGGCGATGAATGAGTCACACAGACGCGATATACAGGAAGTCCACGGGATGATGAAGGCAAATGAGCAAAAGGTATTTTACCGGTTTATTTACTTCTATATAATCCCTGACTATATGATTACAGACGTGGTGCACAGCGCAACGCAAAGCAACATTTTACGCTAACGGACAAATTAGCTTTGGTTTTTTGTCCATGTGTTTCGTTCTTTAGCTAAAGGCAAGGTAGGTGTATATAATTGGATGGGTAATATTCACATACCCCCTCTATGAGTGTTACATAGGTTCTATGAGAATTTTTAGACCCGTTTTTTTCACAAATCCGCATGACAAAATCTGTGTAAGCTCAGAGTATCTGCCAAAACTGGTAGCGAACGCAACGAGTGTCACGCGCGCTATCATCGTTGTTTATTCAACATACCTAGCTGGCTAGTTGAGGAACGACGGGTAAATATCTCGAACGATATATAAAAAAACCTTTACCAGCGCATTGTCTTTTGCCTTCTGTTCGTCGTTCACTCATAATGTTTTTGTGCACCAGTGAAGCGGTCCCAACTTTCATGAGGATGACGCTGATTGATTCAAACAGAATAGGTTACATGAAAATAAGAAAGGGTAAAAGGCGCATTCAATGATTATTCTCAGAGAAAAACAACCAAACTACTTGAGTTCCCTTTTAGGTTACGATAACAAGCGGTGTGCGTCGATTCGTATTATATATGGTGATGATCGGGTTAGATCCGTACTGGGTACGTTCCAGAGATGATGGAATGCTGCTCCTAGCCGAAGGTTTTGCTTGACAACAGTTCTTAAATGACTGACTGATACCACCACGTTTCTTCTGGCTGCGAACACCATAGAAATGCGGAAGCTTTAAACACGGTGTATTACGTCACATGCGATCAATCCAGAGCTTCCACCTCATTTTCCTTGTAAACTTTTGCAAACGTGCTATAACAAGTGAATCGTCGCTGAATATCGCGGCCAAGAACACTTGTGACTGGTTTATTGCCCTTGGAAGAGCCATTGGGTTGCGACAATTTTCCTCAAAGTTGTCATGAATTAGGCATGGCTGGTTCTGTAACTAGATATTTAGTTCTCATATTTGATTATGAGAATCATGTATTTATTATAAACACATAGTCCAGGATGGGTTAAGAAATGTTACTGTAAAGTGTTCCTTTTTTCGGTGGCTAAATCAGATGGTGGCAATGTTCCACAACGNTGCTGTCCATTTTTAAGACAGAAAATATCATCTGAGCTCAACCGGAAACCTCCGGAATTGTTTGCTTGGTACTTTATTATTTCTAACTTATCAAAAGCGCGATATCGGAATGTCATAAATATGGGACTAACTTAACTTCTGTCGGCAACATTTTATTTCGCAAATAACTACCTCCAAACATGTAATAAACGGTCGCTTCTTTTAGCACCAAGGGGTGACCATGTATAAAAAATTGTATGCACTTTAGTGCATTCTACCTGAATGGAAGTCACTGGGTGGTATACATTTACAGCACAGCTGTTTCACTAACTCAGTTCCGATGAATTGTTTATTACTACGGTCTTTGATGTCTTATATAAACTTTCAGATGGCTTTGGGGAAAGAAGACCTCACTGGGATATGGAACTTGCTACGGGTATCCTGAATTAAAACGTATTCGTTGTCTTATGCTAACAGCCCAGTTTGTTGTGGCCTATGAGCAATGTTCAACATCTGTCCTCTTTTCGCACCATCATCAACCATTTATTTGAAGGGTTACAAGTTATGTCCTCTTGCTTCTTAACAATGGTTGTTTGGTGCTGTTGCCATGACAGTTTTGCATTGTCTATCACCTGGCCAAATATTCTCTTGAGAAATGGTTGTCAAAAATAATTGAAGGTTGGTTTCTACCATAAAAGAGAGAAAATTTCATCAACTGATCGTATAATCGAAAAATTGCGCATATTCTAGTTAGTTTCCTTTTAATCTACATTCATTTATTAGAAAAGAAGCCAAATAAGTCTGGCTGTTGGCAAAGTTTTATCTCAACTTTCCGCAGTGCATTTCCAGTTACTCACACAGCATACGTTATCGGATAGTCAACGATCCAAAGATGTAAAATAGACGATGGTGCTTGTCTTGGACCGAAAACTATTTTGTGCTGTGGTTGAAGAACACCGTTTATGAAGGTTTTCCTTAATCTGCTGCACACCTTTTGAAGTGATTGCTGGGCAGTTCACAATGTGTGGCTGCTAAGTTTAGTAATGAAGGTAGAAGACTAGCCAACGAGGGCACAAAACTTCAGTTGTCTTCTACCTCGGAAGACAACAAACAATGCGTATTTGTCTATTGTAATCTATCAAAATCGTCATGGGTTATTTGCGAATTTTAAGCAATTAGGCATGTATCAAAGTCCTCTATAACAAGTCGCAACACATATATTCTGTCCAATTCAAGCAATTCTACGTCTACAGATAGACGGAAAATAGAAGTTTGTGGAGTTTCAAGTTCTTCACTTATCCGAATGCTCACAAAACACGCTTAGAAATATCCCAGTTCTTGGTGGATCACAAATTGTCACTTCAAAGTTGACTGAATGGTTTTCTACTCTAAACATCACATTAGGAGAAAAGGGTCTTTGACAGCAGGCTTTTCATCGAGAGTCTTCATCCTAAGTGGTTAAGTAAGGTAAAGTGTGTGAAAAAGAGAGCTTGGACAAAGTGGTTTTTTGAGATACCAGATGTGTATTAGAACGGCATGCAGGTCTGTCTAGCTCCACCAACTTATTCGATATTCGAGGGAGGTGAGACATCTCGGGACAATCGGGCACCATTCGTTCGCGGTTCTGGATGGCAGATTTTGTTACTCAAAATACTGCAACCTGTCCACAATGTCTGTCCATCAAAGATAACGTAAAGGGCCAAGGAAGAACTATTCCTTCGAAGTAGGCCCTAGGACGCTTTTAGAAGACGGTGAAAAGGAATAAAAACAATTGGGAAAGAAACAAGGTAGGCTAACTGGTCAGTACAGCAATAAATATCGTTCTCACGAACCACATTTTTCATAGGTACTAAGAAAATTTGGAGATTCCAGTAGATTTCCTCCGAGAAGTCAAGTAAATTCAAGCTGATAACACGCGAGGAATGATGTGTCTACCCGGTTGTTGTGAACTGCGCTTGTAGAGTGGACCTTTTGAATTTGAGTCCCAACATGCTAACATTCACATACTAGTGGCTAATTGAGCATGAGATTGAATGGCACTTAGAAAGGATACAATGCTCTCGGTGCTGTTCAGTGGGAGAGTTGTCATCACGTGACCTGGTATCAAACTGACTCTTAATCGGTACCTTTCCAGAGGAAGACCAATGTGATGACATCTTGTTTAAGGGATTGTGAGCAGCTACACGTAGCGGAACACAGTACCCCAAAAAAAGGTACGGTACTTTTTGGCTTTTTACCATCCACTTATTCTGAACATAGTTGAGCACATTTTGAACAGTATGTTTCACGGACATGCCTCACTGAAAAAATCTCTCAATATTTCTCACACACAAACGTATTTGTGCCTTTTAAGCTGTGTTAGATCCATGTGTCATGTCTCCAAACGCCAAATGCACAGAGATGTTGTCATCTTAGATAGATAACAATGGAAAATGTGGCAGGCCAAATTATTTTTACCTCCCGTTTCTTTGAAGAGTGGTGATCTCAATATCGAAGTTGATAGAACCTTCCAGCGCTTAACGCAGACTATTCAGCGTACCCAGGAAGATCTCCAAAAACAGATACTTGATCTGGAGCGTAGGTTACTGCAACAAATTGCTGATACACAAAGGGAGATCCACGCCTATGTATCCAACTCACTGGGCGAGAGAAACCAATTGGAGTCAAGGGTGATGGAAAGTCTGAATGAAATGTTCAACGAGGTAGAACAGCGCGTGGTGAGTTATAAGCATCGACGTTTAATTCGTTTCGAACAACGATCAAAGCATGACCGCCGACTAAATGGAAACTTGTTTTTTTTGTTTCATAAGGGTAGACACAACCTACTCTGTGCAGAAGGACCATTCTCAGGAAAAGTCAGAACTCAAACGAAACACTTTTTTGGTTTCTGATAGTAGGTTTCAATAGCAAGGCCGCCGAGAGAAGATCCAAGTAACAAGGGCATTTTATTTAACCTCGTTGAGTTTGTTATGGTATGAGGTCGATATACAAAAAACTATGATTTACGAGTTTCATGTCGGAAATTTAAAAACACCGGGTATGTTGTGCTACGGTGCGTTTTATGACAAAGCAAGTCTTTCCATAAGCTGTTGAGTTACGGCACGGAAGCAGTCCCCACTTATAGTACTTGGCAGTGCGACAGTGCTCAGTGGTTTAGGCACGAACTTACTGACCGGAAAGCCCGTGGTTCAAGCCAGATGTCTGCATCTCGTCTGCTCCTGTCTAAGTTCGGGAAACCTGGCAGCATCATTGTCCTCGTGCTTCCTTGTCTTCGTATGGCAGTTATGCAGCGGAACGGTATTGAATTTAGACGGTTAGTATTATTACTACTGCTATCATGATTAGTCGCTAGGGACAAGGGAGGTATTGGATGAAAAGCGAATGAAAATCGAAACCTACTCGATTAGACAATGTGCATTTGAATGCAACTTCGCCTTTTGACCGTTTTCATCTTGCATGGAAAGCACGAGCAGTGGAGTTTAAATTTAAGTTATTTGGTACAGCAGTGGGATATTAGTCCCATCTTCACGGACTGCGTGTGGTACGTAAGCATTTAACCAACCGATCGTGTGGCTATTTAGAGACTTTCAATGGTTCCCCGTGGGCCATCACTGTACCTTTATTTCTTTCTTCTCTTTTGAAGGAAAGTAACTTTGACTTTTGTAGATTAATCAAATCAGAGGTGCGCAAAATGGAATTTTCTGCGTCTGCTTTAGTTGACTTGGTGTAAAGAGCCTATCGCCTTATCGGCTCTTCTCTTCTGTTGTCACCTCATAAATCAAGACAACATCGGGACAAGGGCACTCAGTATTCTGTAGTATGTCATCCGAACCAAGAGCAAATCTTGTAGATCCATATTTAAAAAAAAAACACTCGAAGTGAATCTGTTGCATCACCTTCATATAGGTCTACTTCCTACGAGTTTTCTCAGACTACTGATATACTATGTGATTGTTATATCTGTAATTAACCATCGGAAACCTCTTATTATGTATAGAGCTTAGCCGAGCAGAGGGCCGAAGAAGCCAGAGTGGATGAAGAACTTGAGGCCAGGGTGAACGACTATGAAAAAGAAATGACCACATTCAGACAACAAGTATTGAATACCTTCAAGGTGAGTCTAGCAGCCACTTGTTGATGCTTGAATGCTGTCAACTTGTGGTCGGTATAATGCTGAATGATGGCTTGTGTTTCGTTAGTATGATTTTTGAAGAGCTTTATGCGTTAGCGCACTCAACACGTTTCGAATTTGAATGGCTCTCTTGATACCAAATTCGGTTGTATTTACTCCGCTAACAGTTCAATGTAGTCGATACCAGACGTAGTGAAAAGGCTACAATCGAACTGCATTCGCTTTTTCAGTCATTTGCAATGTTTTTCCTGGAATGAGTGATCATATCTACAGGGTTTAACTTCTGATATGTATGTGGACAGAACAGCCGTGTTGCCTCTGGGCAAACTGAAAATATTGCACAATAGGCTTTCAAACGGGCAAACCCTGGTTGGGTTATCCTTTGTCTGTTTGGTGGGTCACCGAAAAGTAAGGTTCAAAAGACAGGAGAGCGAACAAATAATTAAGGCCGACTGCCATCGTCCTGCGTCTTTTTTGGAGGAGGTTATGCAACCACAATTGCATAACATGGCCTGTTTTGCGCTTTCCCCTCTAACCACCTTTCATGCGCAAGTTCATCGGTGCAATTTATGCCCTTTCGTTTCCGGGAATTCTTGTCCTGTTCCGAACAAGCCTTGTCATCGCCGTCTATGCAGCCCATCGCGCGTCATGTTCTCTATGCCAAGTACGTGCGTATTGTAACCAGTTACTGACTACTTAAATTTTGGATAGTAGACGCTGTTTAATATATTACGCACACTTGACCTACCAGGTTCGTTCTCGTCGGGGGAGATAAAACTGTGTTTTAATCATTCCACACAGGAAGTTGAAATGCGCATGAATCGGCTATCGGATGAGCTATACGAAAACCACCGTGGCCTAGTTGATGCCGTCCGGGAAGAGATGCGGCAGGGGTTTTGCACAACTCACGACACCATCTCAAACATGAAGTCAGTTCTTGAGAGCAAGATTCGTATTTCTGAGGAGAATTTGCAGTTGGAACTTGGGCAGCTGCGCAAGCTTGTTGTATTGACATAAGTGCACCAAGAACTGTGACAAACCGGTCTTTATTGCTTCAATCCCCTTATCGGATTCGGAGACAGCTCTTTTTCAAGCACTGATTGGCCTACATACTGCTGATATTTTTTTGCATCCCTTCTTTCCCAGTGTGATTATGATATGTATTTCACTAACCTTTTTCATAACATCGATAACAACCAATTTGCATGATTTCGGTGACTTTACTGTGCCTAAAATGGTGGATGATTTAAATCGACTTCAAGATATAATGCCACCAAACCCAAAATTACGAGGTCAAATTTAGTGTGCAAATATTAGGGGATTCGTCAAAATATCATTGAACGGAACATCGTGCAGGAATCTACAATCACCGCGAACGCTTCAGCATTAATGTTACAAAACCTACTTAATTTTCGCATCCGGAACATGAAGCCTCCTAATAGAACCAAGTATATTCCTGAGTGTGCTAGGAAAAAATGCGTACCTAAACTGAATTTATAAAAGGTAAAACTTTGCGTTTTGCATAGGAATAAATCTTTCGTAACTGGATGTTTCATGGTATTCCATCATCTTTAAGTCAGGAAACGGGTGTCCGTTCATATACGCACTTGTCTGTAAGGGATCCATCGTGTCTACGCAAGACATAATACAGATTTTGCGACAGCGGGACCAAGTTCCAGATTCCTATTGCTATGTAACGTGCCAGTTCATCCGATGAGAGCTATTCAAAATCTTCATTCGAACACTGCGTACAGTTTGAATGAATCATAAGGCTATTTCAATTGAAGTTCCTACAGGTCAACTTTTGGTATCAGGTCCGGTCCGCTGATCAGTAGTGATATCTCATGAAGCATCCATGGGTAGGGGGCTCACGCTTATGCGACGTAATTTCTGCACAATTTGGTTGGTTACACTTGTAACAGACCCTACGACACAGAATTTATGGGCATACTGTAACTGAAATCGTGTACGGTGTGTCTAGTTAGTAGCGTTATTCGCGTCTCTCTCTTTGTGTTTTGTGTTGCACTGAAACCTCTATGCCGAAAAAGCAGGACACTCGTCCGCCAAAAGTGTGTATGCAATTGTCATTACGTCACCGACTGATTCAACACTGCATTCGTCGGCGGTAACTGAGCCACACAATCTTACTAGTGAATAATTCAGCCGGCTAGAGTAACTACAGGTTGTTCACGCTTGTCCTCTGGTGATGGGCTCATCCTGATTCGCAGCGGTTTTCACTGTGACTATCTGAAGTGCCTAGATCCGGCCGGGCACGCAAATTACACATTTAGGTCATCCCAGACGAATGCGTAATCAATAATCAAAAACTTGCGTTTAGTATACATGATATACGTATTGAAAACTACTGAGAACTATTGGGAACTATTGAGATCTTTTACAAAATCTCTTCCAATCGCCAGTGTCCTAGTGGATTCCTTGGTGTTAGCAAATACAACGACCTCAGCTTTTCCTCATTCCCTAGCCATAGTCAGCCAGAGAAACAAAAATTTGGAAGCGGGGTAAAGTGAGAGGGGTAGAAGAAATTGTGGAGTTTCAGGCGGCTAGTACAGTGGTAGAAAGTATTATCCAGCAGCAATCGAAATTGAGATTCTTCCGAGCCCGAAAGGTTCCCAGATGGCAGTTAAACTATCAGTCCGCCGTAAGTAGCTTTTTTCCGAAGTTCATATCAAAGTTTCCAAACTAACCATCCCATATGGAGCAACAACATATATTGTCACGTAGCAGTCCATTATTTTGACGTTAACTATACAGTGTTATAGTCCAGCTGCTGTTGGAAATGGCTTAAAGGTCGACTGCTGTCCTGTTGCAGAGGATTTCATGTTACAACAAATCCAGTGGGGAAAAATGTAGTTTTACGTAAGAAATAAGTATTTCCCGGGAAAATGGTGTACACTCCGTGTGAATTATTAGAACTGAAAATGTTTTGGTATGGAGCAAGGACTAGAGATCGAAAACTCTGGGATGCAAAAGTTTAATCGACGCTGGTCCCAAATACATGACATCCAATGGCTGAGGAGAGCAGAACAACCGTTTCTGCAGACGAAAGTTGAGAGAGCGAACGGTGACAAACTGGGAGACGTTTCCTCGTGTTCTACAACTCACAGTGCTGTTAATTCCCATTATGGGGTTGATCTTCCCAAGTTTTCCACATTTTAATCTAATTTCATCTCACCTCCACCGGAGTTTCGCAGCTAGGCGTTGATTCCTAGTACCAAGTGTGACTAAACAGCTCGAGGAAACAGCTAAATAAAAATGAAAAAAAAACTGTGGAAGCTCCTTGTCACCATTCTTACTTGGACCGAGTATCTAGCCTTAGAATCATTCGTGCCATTTATTATTTGCTCCGCGGCAGCTTGATGCACACCTGCTGAGTCCTCATCAACAACGCATTCATTGATGTTTTACGATTTCCCAAAATGCTGTTGTCTGGTAGCCCCTGTCTGTGGAACATCTTTCAGCACTCTCTGTATCTGACCATCAGTAACTCCGACGCACTGCAAGAGTCTGATAGAAACATCAGATTAGTTTTACTGAGTTGTATCAGATGGTTTTCACGAGAGGCATCGAACCCTTGATAGATCAGCTGACCACACTCCATAGATTACTCTGGTTAGGCCAGAGAGTCATTTGCCTCATACAGCTCCTTTTTCCCAGTCACGTGGCGTTTAGTCTGGAATCTGACACTAGAGCATAAAAGTCCAGACCAGTTAATTCAGTCGCGTTGTTAACTACCAGCTTCTCAAATGGGGACTGGGGGGGGGGGGGGTGACGGAACTGGTTGTAAGAAGCCCTGACGGATGAGCTAAAGTGAGGCAGTCGATGGTGACTCTGCATCAGGCCTATAGTCTTCACTGGCTGAAAAACCAACCGGCTGTCACCCAAATCACCGATCAATTCAGTCAAGACCCGCAGTCGTCCGTAGAGGGCCCGCGCCCCGGGAAACTTCCTCCCATCCACAGAACCATCCTTTTGAAGCAGCCTCGGAGAAGAGTTGTTTTGTGCCAAATCTTCATAAAAATCATCCTCAAGAAATGGCGATATTCATTTTAAACCTTTCTAAGCCGCCCATTCCTCACGAAGCTTTAACGTATAAGGAGTGAAACTGGCTACCATTACTATTGGCTTAATTATCCGGTAGTGCAGCGCCCGAAGTTTTGTTTTGTAGTTACTGGGTTGCGGGTGCAGTCTTATATAGGGTTTCTTTCCTTTGGTTCGTTCTGTGTAGGCCCGAAGTTTTGTTTTGTAGTTACTGGGTTGCGGGTGCAGTCTTATATAGGGTTTCTTTCCTTTGGTTACGTTCTGTGTAGTAATAAGTAAGTTATAATCGCCATCGCACCCGGTGTGGAACAGCAGAAACTTTCGAACTTATGAGCCTTTGGCTTACCGGTTTCATGCTCACTTAGTTGACGTTATAAACGTATAAGACAATCCACCCACTGACAAGGGTGACATTTGCTATCAGGAAAACGTAATAACGAGCGCACTCAGAGAAGTAGGTCGATTGAGATGGAGTGAACTAAGCGGACTTCTGCGAATGGCTTGGTGAGATGCCCAGAAAGTTCTTTCTTTTAGCCACTGTTTTATATTTGAGACCGTACCTCAAATGAGACCGCGGGCAACATGAAAAGCGTGACATTTTGATCTGAAGGCCACCACAGAACAAACTCAAGCCATATGGTTAATAAGTCCAAGATCCGCGGTTTTTTACTGTGCATTGATACAGTGATTTCTATCCCAATGAGGCGAAGTTTTTTGTGTTCAGTGTCCCAGCATTCTCGTAATATTCCGAATGTAAGAGAAAGCAGGCCGTTTGGTAAAGGTTCGCCAGCCAAAAGATGTTCATACGCTGAATAACTCGCAAGCATTTATGTCTTACAGGCTGGGCTTAACTGTAGGTTACGGGTTTACGATTACAAGAGCTTTCCTATACTCGTGCGCAAAAAGTGTTTGAAGTTCGAATTAGCGTCAGTTTGATCCATTTCGTCTGCACTTTCGAAGACTTGACACTGATATGTTTTCAGACAAATTTAACCAAGTAAAAAGGTGATAACTTTAAGAAAAAGGTCTCGTATTTGTCTAAAATGTTTACCTAAATGTTGGTTTACCTGATTACCCGATTTGGCTAGGTGTCATTCAACTGCCACTTATCATATATGCGCCAGCTAATGAAACTACAAGCGGGAAGCCGAATATTTCTTCACTCAAGATGCGGAATGAAGGTCCATGAGACATACGGCAGATAAGAAACCCATATAGCCCTTTACACCGATTTTCTATAGCAGTGTTTTGCGATACTGAACGAAGGAGCACGAGGCAAAGCTCATTGCAAGTGACTGGCAATTTACCGGTCAGCAGAATAGGTGAATGACAGACTCATCGCTAAAATTACAGCAGCAGGTGAACAACAACTGAACTGCAAGTTGGGAATGAGGTTGAAAAGGTTGTCGAACATTAGGAGGGAGTGAATATACTGGATGTTGATGAGGTGGGTTACTCACCTCTGTATTCATCATTACCACTTCCAAGGAGAGCCGATTTCCGGGAGCTCTCCAAAAGCTACTCTCGTTTTGACTCACTGGATGGTTTCTGACCCTTCATTTACGCTCGCGTATAAATGAGAAGTCTGCATAGTTGTTTCGCTCATTAGGGTAGTAAAGAAATACTTTTCGGAAGGGTTCTTGCTGCGAACCTGTACTTTCTATCTCCTATCTCCACCAATCCCAAAGCACGCAGACGTGATTCATCCGGGGGAATTAGGAGTCTTCAGGTTAATTTCTTACATGTGACTTATGATGCTTTTAAGTATTAGGAAACTTTCACAGTCACGAAAAAGATACTGTTTTTCCACACTTAGGACTCATAGAACTGTTTTTCTTCCGTGCTAGATCGTAGCAGTTGTGTCTATTGAAAGGTTCTGAAGACAACAACATATTGAGATACGTCCGGATTCTGGTTAATTTAACTCACGAGGTTTCCGAATATCTCGTTCTGAGGGAGTGATGTGTGATCAACAGAATAGATGAACCTGATTATCAACGTCGTTTTTGAGCTACAAGAGTTGCGTAACATACCTGACTGTTGAACAGGAAAAACAACACTAATGGAAGCAGCGATTTCACGCTTTGATGAAGGACAAGTTAGAAAAATCACATTCAGAAGTTCATTAGCATCTGTTTACTCCAAAATCTGACCAAAAGGGTTGTAGTACATGTCCTCTTGTTCATTCTCTAGAACTTCCAAGGGATTCTCAGTGACGGTGTGCAACCCATGGTGGTGGTTGTGCGGTACTGAGGCAAGAGGGGAACCTGTGGAAAGGGAAGTGGAAAAGTGTACAGGGTTTTTGTGAGTTTAAGTGGAGGTGTGATGATGTAGAAGGCTCCGCGGGGAAAACAGAGAAAAGAGCGGATCTATGTAAGGTGTGAGTGATGTTCATGGGAGTTAGTCTCGTTACTAACTCCTTATTTAGTATTTAAGATATGGCCAGAAGAGATTATGTGAAGCTGAAAAGAGTGGCCACGAAGGAAACCCTGGTCGCGGAATTGGATATAATGAGCAACAATAAAGAGGCGGAGTGACGGTTCTATGTCTGGGACAGGTAGTGACCCGACAGCTCACTTGGTATTCATGCAGGATTGGTTGCAGCGCACTTCATTAGAACCGCATCGAGCCGGTAGCAATTTCTTTCAGACAGTGTTTATGAGGAATATGCCATCGGAGCTTAGCAGACAATTAAGTTAGACGAGACTTATCCGCAGATTCACTCTTGATGGTTTGTATGACAAGGGAAATTTCGGTATGCCGACGGCTGATATACAACGTGAGGGGGTAAACTTTCGAAAGATCACAGAAGAAAAGGGGAACATGAAGATGAAAACCAGTTCAGCTACAGTTCACATTATTGAGGTGACGAACTCCGCCAGCTAATAGCTTGTTATCACACATTTTGCGAGCGTTTGGAACATCTCCTTCAGAGATATCTATGACAGACTGATAAAATCCTGGTAAATAGTTTTTCATGGACTTATTTTGTTTGATAGTGTTTCAGAGCTTTTAGACAACTTCCCAACAAACTGTCTAAATTCAGTTTATAAGCCTAACATTCAGGTTATGATTTCGTTGAACTGGTTACGCTTCCCCACACACACAGTCAATGTGGTGAACTAGTTAACGAAAGTTTAACATGGACTGCCGCGTGGAACCGCTTCACGTAGTCAACTGATCTAAATACAACGATACTACCTACCGAAACTATCTTTGTTCCCATCATTTCAAGCAGTATGAAGGATTGGAAGTCAAAAAATCTAACAAACTGCCGAAGAGACAATGTTTTTCTTTGAGGACTGCATGAGTTTGAGGCGGATGCGTTCCCGCGTCTTGTGGGCTATTCAAACTGGTGAGACTGTTATCAGTTGCGAAGCATTTCTTTCAGAGGAAGATCTCATTCAGTAGTGTTACTTTATGCATAAAAAACTACCGCATATAACGCTTGGCAAGCGGATTACTCACGCAAAGGAAGGACAGTGATGCCCTGCACACCCGAGACTGTATCCCATCTCTTGCTGCATTTTATGTCACACATTGCCCAGCGATCAGCCTCAATTTCAGGATATTCCATTCAAAAGTGTATTCGAAATGACAGGAAAATAGTAATAATATTTATTCGGTGTTCAGTGCCTGAAAACAGAATCTGTTTATGCTGTCCTACTGGTAGGATCTCCCATATATATATATATATATATATATATATCAGAGACACTGATGCTTCACTGCTGAGCAATAGTTAATCTAATCGTATTCAAAGCCTAAGAGTGAAAAGAGAGTGGGTGAGTGAGGGGCCCAGTGGTTGCTTATGTCAATCATTTTGGGGATGCCTACACCTCCAATCAGTCAGTCAGACAACTTCGAAAGAAACTGACAGTAAGAACACCACTGACGTCAACCAATGGCCATTTCTTGCATATCTCTAGGCAGACGCAGGCGTGTTCACGGCAACCCCATTCTGGAAAGCGTACAGCACCAACAACGATCAAGCTCTTCTATTGGTGGACTTTTTATTGGGGTGATTCGGGGAAGAGTTATGGGTTAAAGGCAATAAAGGTAACAGCCTAAACGCTTGTACCCCGTTGAGTGTTGGACTGGGCCATGTCTGACAATGTCTCTAACTTTCAGTTGGTAGCTATCCGCATCGAATCCCAAAATCATCATCAAACGAAACTTGAAGCTATAAACTCTGTACCTCTTAAAGCTAATGATATATTTATATATATAATACAGGGCAATCAACTTCCATTTTTCCCTATGAACCTCAAAACCGTTAAAATTCCTGGCTCGCATATAAACAGTAGAAAAATACAACTTCTCACTGGTTTTCCAGGAAGCCGACCATCACAGGCTAAGACCCCATGTTTACTTTCATCACCTAAAGCTTAATTGGATTGAGGCGAGAAGGCTTCTACCAAAATATTCAAACAGGGATTTTTTTTCTTGCGATTCGTCCATCACAGGCTAAGACCCCATGTTTACTTTCATCACCTAAAGCTTAATTGGATTGAGGCGAGAAGGCTTCTACCAAAATATTCAAACAGGGTTTTTTTCTGTGCGATTCCTCATTGCCGAGCTCTTGGAAATATCAATAAAACCTGTTGTCCAATGCCGACTACTTTAGAGTTACCTTTTCCTCAAATTTCGGGGATCACAAGTTTCAGCAGTAAAACTGTTTTTCAAACTGCTATTCGATTTACTCAGTTGGCTGAAAAATGCGGAACCGTAAAAAACGGACTAACTGAACCTAGAAGACTGCTGCCTTTGAAGGCAACACTTTTTGCGCGAGGTTGGGGAACTACCAGAATTATCTCAAGCCTTATCCATAATCAAATGCAAACACGTGTTTCAGACCCTTTCGACAAAATTATGAATGCAATATTTTCCTAATGCAGCTGAAAATGTTTTGAACTAGCATCGGTCGACAGAATAAACAGTTGGTTTCTTTCGTTTCTAAGTTCCAATTGCACGAGGAAACCAGAAATCCTGAATTTATCCTAAACACAGGTGAATTAGTTAGTTATACCTATCCTGGAACACTGCAAGTTGAGAAGCATGGTCTCGACTGAATGGATAGCAATCATGCCCAAAAATGTTTTAAAAAAACAGTCGGGAACAACGGCTGTAGGAGTTTGCGAAATTGCGTCCTCTCACTTCCCCCTAAAAGAGACCACAGTTACGGCGGTCTTGATCACATGCGATCGAGTAGTTGGACGCTGTTGCAGAAGCGTGTTAACCCAATTCCCAATTTGAGAGGTTACTGAAAACGGTCATGATTTTGCAGACCACGTGTAACCGACCTTACAACAAACGCTCAGCCGTTTGGGTGTTTGAAATGCTGTTCTCATAAATTCCAATAGAAACTGTTCTCCCTTCGTTTCTATGTGCCTGCATTGGTCAGGGAATCTGAGGAGGTATTTAGCCAAACTTATGATTAGCTTTTGCTTGAAAAATGTACTGTGGTATCAAATATCGTACCGTTTGCAACTTTAGGTGACCTCTATGCAGCATATTCAGCTGAAGAATATCATAAACGAATGATCCAGCTGAGATCCAGTTCACTCCATGGTTAAAATCAAATTGCTTTGCACATGGGTGTACTTTGCGAAGCATTTGGCTACATTCGGAATTCTGTCTTGGTGCGAATCTCCACTCCGAAATGAATTTAAGCTGCAATTTCCAGAAAAGCGGAAAAAGCACCATCTTCGCAACTCAACTAGCACCTTTCTCCGCTACTGTGATGAGCTGAATTGGTGCTGTCGGCATCCAGTGGCTGTGAGGCTAACCACAAGAATACAGCGGCAGGTGGAATGTGTGAGTTAATCGGTCGGTTCAAGAATGACAACGTAGCTTATCACCCTTTGGAAGGCACCATACCTTTCCATCACCTCATTTATGGTGAAGAAGCAGGCTCCATTTCTTCGAATGATGTGGTACCTAAGCGTGGAACCAAACTAGGGAGCAGCTAAAAACAACTAGACGGGTGCTTAGCATGGAAAAATGCTTCGTTTAGGACATCGAAATGAGTGCTTTTGAAGCTAATGGGTCTCAGAAAGTCACTTAAATTCTGGAAGCCAGTTTCTGCGTAGTTGACGCAATTGTACCTGTTGAACATGGATGTAGTTACAGAGCGGACGACTTATTGGTAGGGAGTGGTGAAGGACGATAAGTTAAACACTCCGGAGTCCCACTACATGTGGTCTACATGCGTGAACCAGAATCTTTTCTTGTCATTAGAGGACAACCTAAAGAGGTGACTGAAACCTACTGAAACCTATACCTGATTCTAATTTCCCGAATTTGATGGGCTCATGTTGGTTCAGTCTCGTATGCAAGGACTTCAGTTAACGATGGGGGAAATCAGTCAGTCTGAAATGGCCGTCAAAGATACACAAGTGCTCCAGTAAATTCACTCAAGTTTGACGGTTTTACTTGAGTGTTGGCAACTACTTCATTTTCTGGAAACGGTCAAACGATTTTACTCCAGAAACTTAGCGTAAACTGAGTACATAACCCACCAACTCGTGCACCACATTTATTTTAACTGGTACCTGCGAATGTTAAATGATGGTGTTTACGATCTATGACATGTGCCCTAGACTTTAGTAATATGTTAGCTGAGAAGTAGAATTACAGAAAAAGTCCTCGTTCTTTTGGAGATCTCAATACCTGCTCAACAGTTTCTCTAACGACCACAGGGTTGAACGATCTGACGGGGTTCCAACTCTTCCTGTGCTATGCAGACCACCTGCCTGGTGTCGGATTTAACCTCAAGCTTTGAATCAAACAATCGCCAGTTATGGCTAATGAATTAACCTAAATATGCAACTCTCATTCTGGGTTGTAAATTTATGGTTTTTAAATTCCAGTGTTGTCTAACTCGGAAAAATCAAATCACATCTCACCTGTTTTAGGGTCGATACTCTGGAGGCAATTTTGATTTTTGGGATCATCCAGTTGGGCAGCATCCTCCATTGGTACAGAGTACATCATGTAAAAATTGCACATTTCATCATTTCTGGTATGTCTAGAATAGGTGCAACACCACAAAGAACAGGTTAGTCCGGTGAGAAAAAATTGTGCAGATTTTTTGTGAAAAGTGATAGAAGCGCGTCAGTTCAGTTAAAAGCTAATAGTAAGCAGTTACGAAAGTCACCCTGATTACTGAAGTTCTTGAAATCGCTACCAGGTTTGGTGCGTATGTAAGTAGACCAAATGTCAGTCCAGATCACACAGATCACACAAATCTTGGGATGTCTGACGCTCATGAGAGGGTTATTCTAACCGGGATGTCAAGTTATTCCCTTCTCTTTCAAAGATCGGGAGAGTGCCCAGTGCCATACGGTCTGCACATTCATGGCTCTTGGAAAACCAGGGGCAATATCATCGTTCTAGGTATCCAAGTGTGGAAGGCCATCGCGTAAATGGCGTAAAACCATGATATTTGCTTTAAATAACAAACGAGAAGAAGGGCAGTTCCAGACTGCCAGTTTTGTACTCTCAGGCGTCGTTCGCAGTGGACAGTGGTTCAAGAAATTCAGGAGATTTCAGAGCTTCTGTTACATATGCCACTAAATATATCCTACAGTGGAACAAAAAGCGTACTCGTTCGCTGACCTACCCAATATAACGTCATTTTTGCCTGTCTGAGAAAAATGTTTCTTGGAGATTTGCCAAAACACTGGAGCTACCTACTTCCTCTGCTCTTAGTAGTAGTTGCATGTGCTGAACTGCATCGAATGATTGGTCCAGGCTTCAACTATGAAAAGCATGGTCGTTATAACAATCAGCATAATTACCGATCTACTGAGGACACCGAATTCAAAGAAGAAATCCATATTTTTGCCAAAAAGTGGTAAATAAGCGTGGTTTTGACTGTTTGTCATCTGATGAGCTCATCTGTATGTTCACGTGTTGCGGAGCTGCCTTACATTCACGGGAGCGGTACGTATGGACTGTAGAGAACTTCAGACTGCCGTTGTGCGTTGATCCGGCTACAGATTTTTATCAGTGGATACTTCTGCCAGCGATCTGTTCAGTCAGAAAATATCAGCCCACGATATTTACAACCCTTTCGTTACTTCCATTATGGACAAAGTAGTAGGTTTCTCGTAAGGTTGCTGAAAATTCTTCCACAGTCCACGACCGGTTTCGCCCTTCTTGGGGCTCATCAGGCGGACGAAGTCCCCGAGCTTCCGTCAACCTTATGTTCCACTTGAAACGGAATTGCACGAAATTCGCAAAATACACTCGGTTGCAAATAAATTTGGGAAGTTTCCCTGGAAATTTTATAGCGAAAATGAAGCCAGTTCATGGTGAAAAACTGAGAAACAATGTATAGGGCGCGAACTCAATGACCGAAAGGTCCGTGGTTCGAACCCGACATCTGCATCTCGACTGCTTCTGTCTAAGCTTCGACAACCTGCCTATAGAGAAACCCTATAGAGTTTTGAACTTGAAACCTTCCGGCTAATAGTCTGAACAATTAACGGTGTGAGTGAATAAAAGTAGTGACTCACCGCTCCTGACCAAACAAGCGCTCAAGCTACTAAGACGGCGGGTTCAGGACTCCCTAGGGTTTCATGAAATGCACACTACTGTGGATTGCCAATACGAACGAAACAGCTGTACAGTGCCTTTTTCGCTTTTCAGCACGGATTGGCTCCAATTACAGGATCAAATCTGAAGTAAAATCGCCAAACCTCCATACAACACCAATATTCTATGAGCAGCCTAGAGTAAGAATTTAATTGACTCGTTTCGTGGAACTTCCATATGATGGGTCATTAACTGAGGGACCTGTCAACACGAATGACTACGCGATGTAGATCCCATGAGTGAAGGATGGGTTGTACTGTATTCTGTTTAGTTGAGATCTAATCACACTACTGATCAGCAGCTCGTGGCCAAACGGCTGTCTTCAACCACCGGTCAGAAGGTAGCGGATTTGAAACTCTCTGAGTTTCGATGCACTCTCTGAGTAAGATGCGTACTTCTGAAGATTTCCAATAAGGATGGAACAGCTGTACCGTGTTTAACCAGGTTTTATCGTAGATTGGATTCAACTAAAGGACGAAATCACTACTAAAGGATGAACGTTCTGGGTGGATCGATCATCCTGGCAAGAATAATGGTGGACACGAATGTCGTGACAAGGAAACAAGTGGCAGTCGATGGAGTGTGTAAGTGACGGGAGATATCATCGTGTCTTCAGCCTAGATTCACTAAATCAAAATATTCAACTCACCCCATGCGAATTTCTCTGTCTTCATTGTTCATGAACAAGCAGCTGGCTTCCTTTGAAAGAGGAACCAATGGTGAACCGAGTTGTTATTCGAACTTACCAATTTGTCACCTGGTTGGACTTCTAGTGATTTGTTCAGAACAGGGTAGAAAGTCTGTGTAGGAAAAAAACAGGTGAGCGGCATGCAGCTAAACAGGCAAATGAGTAAGTTATTGGGCGTACTGAGTAAGCAGTTAGCTAAATGTTTCGTCAAGACAAACATGCGTACCTACCTGAGGTTCCTGGGGTGACTTTGTGCCAATTAGGTGCTTCACTCCATGGTGAATGACGTATGCGGTATTCAAAAGACCTGATGAAAACAAGAAGCAACGGATAAGTAATGCAGTGGGATTATATTTACCAGGACGCTGATGAGCGTTGTGGTTTTCCTTAGACTCAGTGTTCCCTCAAGTCTCCCCGTGCTTCTACCACGGAATGATGAACGGCATATTCGATAAGTTTGTGTGACAGGAAAAAGTGTTAATTGTAGAACAAACTTACCTATGAGATTCATCCCTACTGTCAAACATTTGCAGTGCGTGTTTTGAAAAACCTGATAGAGGTCTCTGGAACAATGGTTGAAACATCAGGCACTCAGCTAAGGAGTGTCCAACAACCACTTTTAAGTAGCTTAGTTCTGCTACGCAGATGTATCGTCGTCGTCACTGGCAACAATATACCGGTGGCAAATAATGGTGATTAATGACCATAAGATGAACGTACCGGCCTCACCTGACCAGAGAGGGATGACGGGAAACCGCAGCTGGATAGTCCATCTAGGAAGTAGAGTTAGGCACTCCACTTGTGGCATGTACTATACTGTATGTTTTCTATCCAAGTGCAAAAATAATCACTCGAACCTTAACTAGGTAGGGCCCAATATTTGGTTTGACAATAGCTGTCTTCAGTTTTTGCAACCAAGTCAGGGACTCTCGTCCACGAGCCTTCCGCAAACAACAGTTCCGTGGATAAAACAATGCTTCCTTATGTAGACGCAGCTGGACATACGTTTTACATGTCCCAGCCACTTAGGCCTGATGAACTCAGCAGATTTGGTGAGTAAAAATCACCACCAAGTACTCCCTTACACACCAATTTATTATGAACATTTATTGTGAACACTGCTGTACCACAACGGTTACGATGGCTGAAAGTTTCCCTGATTGGATCGGCCCAGTTTTAGAACACCAGAGTACGACTGCTTTTACAGTTGTCTCTGCTCGTATGGGTCTCTGGCATCAGAAACTGTTCCCATAAACAAATCGATCAGCAAACTCAAGTAACTCTCCGTGAAATTGCAGAAGGACACGAGGGGCCAAAAATATCGAAGCAATAATTTGAACTTTGAATGTGGAAAATACATGCTTAAACAAAGGATCACTCCGTGAAGTTCCGTGAATTGTAGAATGTGAAGGGCATCGGGTAATGGGATATTGTAACCCGGAATCTATTGGTCCTTCAGTATCGATACCACGATCCTTGCTCCCCGGAAGTGCACATTCCATGTTAATATCGATGACCAAACTGAACAGAATTGGGTACAGGACACGCCTGAACTCTATCAGTCGTAAGAAGATGCTCAGGCATTTAGTTGCAAACGGTTTCGTGTGCATGTGATGGGCGCGGTTTCAGTATCCACTGACAGATGCAAAGCTTCTGTCTTTGCAGGTAGAAAAGCATCTTCGTGTACATTTGTAAGCTGAGGAGTAATGAATGACTGGCCATGGGGTCTGGAAAGTGTATGTATTCCAACATAAGTTTATACAACCTAGCTAAAGTGGAACATAGAACAGCTCTGAACTATGAAACTCATTTGGTGTGGCCGTTCTATAATGCTTCAACACAAAGGCCCAGTACTGCTTCATAAAGTGAAAGAAGATAGCGACTCACACACCGCGTTTGCAGTCGAGTGATTTTACTGGCTGGTTGAAACGAATCCCCTGCATTCCCGGTTACACTAAAATTCATTAATTTTTGAAGCCTTTTGGTTCCACCGCGAAACCCCCCCCCCCCCCCCACCACTGAGCGTATCACACTCTT
>NW_008752127.1:123271-176012 GCF_000715545.1 Opisthorchis viverrini
GCTCACGTACGGATCCTATTCGATCTGCAGTTCAATAAGTAGTTTAGTCGGATTATGCCGCTGTTAAGAGGTGATAGCAGACGTTTGGAAGTCCATTGTGTGATCAGCTACATCAAGTGGTCGGTTTCCAGTGTTTGCATCGCTCCACAGTTTTGGTTAGCAATTTTTAAAGTATTCTACGGAGAGGTTCGGTATGTTTGCACTGTTCTTGCTTCAGAAAGCTGCCCTGATGCTGAACGAAAAATCTGACTCTTGAGTTTGCCCAAGAACTCCAGTGGAAAAATGCATCGCAAGGAAATGTGATATAAATCATCATATGAAATCTAGAATCCTGGCCAAGTATTGCGTCTCGTAACCAGTGTTCAATGACTACTCTGGTGACGGCTTTTCGTGCCATGCTTGATCTTTCATTTTCTCGCACTGCTTCGGATGTAAGTTTGCCGTAATGTCAATCATCTACCAACTGTAGAATAACCTGAAGTTCATCTTCTATCCGAAGAAAGAATGGGTGTAAATCTATCAAAAAGTTGGTTGGTTGTATACTACGTATGTTGTTGAAACTACTCACAGAGGGTCTGGAATTTTGAACTAAGGCTAAGGAGAACAACCGAAATTTGATGAGATTTTCCACAGGATTCTTTGGACGATGAGTAATGATGAGCGAAAATGGGACACTGTCAATGAATCACTTACCACCAGCATCCTTAGGTCACACTTTTTATAGTGCGCAACTACGAGTGCCCACACACACAATCTGATTAGTTGCAAAGACCCGATCAATTTACCACGAATATCGCTTATCAGTTCACACACAGTCGAACGGCCACATGGAGTGACAGTACCAATCGGCGTCACCATAAAATGACCAAAAACATCAAAAAGTGACCAAAAATGCTGATATGGAGTGAACACCGAGCTAGCGAACTAACACTCGGTATCTTGGAGGTGGCTGATCACTTGACAACAGTCAGCCATGCAAATTTTTACCGTGAAATCAAGCCTCAGCAAATCACTGTTGACTGAGGTGACGCGACCCGCGATGTGTATATAGAAAGTCAATTCACAAGAGCCGACTTCCTAAGAGTTGACCAGACACACCCTTTGTCGCAAACTGCATACGCTTTCATAAAATTTCTGTCCATTAAAGTGAACCACATACGATATGTGTCATACGTTAAGATGAGAAATAATGAAAATATTTGTGTTCGTTCTAAACATGCTGATCAAATACATAGAACGATAAGGAGAATGCCAGTGAATGATGATGGCCGGAAGAATCCCCTACGTCGATGGACAAAAATAACCAGAGTACGTGACTAGCGATTTAGCGACAGAAATGTGGACGTGCGAGTCACGACGACAGATCCGCCCACGCAGCCAAACAGAGTATTGATTTTTTGAGGAGACTTACCATGGCTGTGGGCATGTGTTCGAAAGGCGAACGGGTGCAGATTCACCTCACCTGTGTACCTGCATGCCATTGCAACTAATGCTGGTTGAAAAAAAAATGAGGAACGCTCATTAGCTCTGTTCTCAGATGAATTAATGAGGCACTAATTATCAGCGAAGCGTGGACTATTTCGATAATTCAGACATATAGATGAGAACAACATTCGGTAACCTAGCACCTTACTGTAAAGGCTCATTTTATCCGTTAGACTTTCTGAGAATAAAGTAAAAAACAACAGAGAGGCAGCGCAGTCGTGGTATCGATAAATTTCCAACAATCCCGGGGCTTATAGACCTCACTCTCCAGACCTCGCGGCAGCTTTTGTATGATACACTGCTGTATGATACCGCGGCTGCACCCGAACAGTAAAAACTCGGCAAGGCCGGGTTCGTTCGCGTTTTCACTGAGAATCGGATCTTGATGGCCTATGCTGTTCAGCCCGCAATCCAAATGCTCGCAATTTTGTTTCAGACATTTCGTCAGCGATTGAGGTGATATCATCAGTGAGGGAGCATAGCTGTGGGTTGTCACTAATCGCATAATCTCGATTGGTACTGAAACGTTTGCAACTGAGTAATTCGTGCTTCAATAGGTTCGCTTCCATTGCTCTACCAATGCTTTCCGAGCTCGATCCGAAGTATCACCCGACTCAACATTGGGGAAAAAACCACTGGCTAATTCAAAAATCACCAAGCGTGCATTTTGTAGTGCAGCTCAAGTTTGGTTTTTCCAAAAACCTACAAACGTTATTTGGTCGCCTTTGTTTTGAGGATTATCAGTGTGGAACCTCCGAACCTCTAAGACGATGGGAATTCAGCACCTTCTAGACAAACAACTGAACAGTACAGCGAAAAATTGAGAGGCAAGTTTAACTTGGAGCACAAGTTACGAAACGTGTTGTACAAGATCACAGAAGATTGTGGTGACACTTAGTTAGTTCCTGCTGCTTTGCGCTTGTTGTACTGGCATATGTCCTTCTGTTCGGATAACAACTCTGGTGCAATAACTACCGCAGTTGGCAGTTCGAGTTGATGTGCTCCTTAAACCGCAATGTTATTGGTATTACTGTTTAGAGGAGGACGGAGCGAAAAACCACAACTCACTTTTCTCTTTTGGTGGTAGCGACGAAGCGCCATCGATAAAGATATACATTCCACTCAAAAAACGAGTTCTAAAACATAACAGATACGTAATATTGTTATAAAAAGGCATGAAATGAACCGCAACTTACGGATAGTCAAGCATCCCAAGTTTCCATCCACTTGCGTCTGTTCTATCGGCTTCAAAACCAGAGGGTTAGAGTAAAATAAACAGAATTACGTGATTGGGCGAAATAGCTAGCATCTTTGTAGTGCACTTGGAGGACCAAATTCCTGAAGCCTTTTCCTCCAACTTTGAATGAGGTATCTGAGAAACGAACGAAAGAAGGACTAAAATATGATACCGTAGTACTTGACATCAAGCAAGAGTTGACAAAAATGAATGTCGGAATAAACTGGTTGACAAAAATCGGGACAAGAGTTGACAAAAATGAATGTCGGAATAAACTGGTTGACAAAAAATCGGGAAAGATGTCCTTTCGTGATGTGTCATCACTTCTTTGGTATTCAGTTAGTACAAGAAACTACTACCTGGAAAACTTCCACTTCCAGAGTTTCAGTCGTACATGGTCCGGAACGTCGAGAACGAGAGCATTCAAGTCAGTGGTCGTTACTGGTCTTGAAATTGTAGATCACTTATTGTATTCGTACTGTATTGTACTGTAATGTACCGTGAATCTCAGAGCAATGCGGAGTGTGGATGCACGATAAAGACCGCGCGGTTGGATCCTATGCTGTTGGACGTGCACATGAGAGCATCGGATGAGTGGTTTAGACGAATGAGGGTCACTTGCGGATGCCTTATCACAGACTTATGAAAACCGACACCCAGGTTAGAAAAAGCGTCACACCAAATAAACGGACGACATCCAAACATGTCCTTTAGTAGCATTAGAACTCAGGTAGCCTCCAGAGCACCTGAAGGAATTATTTTTACATCAGATTACGGTTATGCCTTGAATACTATAGAATCTATTTCCCCTTTTCGACTCACAATTATAGGAACAGAACAACTGGTCAATAACTTTACGCTAGATTGGTAAATGAAAAGTTTAACCTCATATTTTCCATTGTGTAGTTACTTCTAGTACCTTGTGTTTTTTTGGGGAGGGGGGAGACCAGCCCCATTTACATCCGTTTCTGTCCTTTCCATAGTACGCCAAAAGTCGTTCATATTCTGTGACAACCCGTCGGTATCCAGCGTGACACAACGTATATGACACGTCCTTTTGAATTTCGGCGAATATGCCTCTTCTAGTATAAATTGTGTAACAGCATGGAGATGACAGTTGAGCTGTTCTCAATATAGCCCTCTGCAAGCATCTCACTCGAGGAATTTACTTTTTTTAAAATCGAACAGAGTTGTCCTATATTCCTTCATCAAGGAAAGCAAGACAAACATGTATGTGTAGGATTTTCTCTCCTAGGCTGCCAATTCGCAAGTGAGTAGCTTAGTAAGTTGCTGAGATTCATCTGTCTGAACTTTTGGTCTTTAGTCTGTCCCTCCGGAAGGTCGAACTCGAGTAACCAGTCAATAGGTGATGGTTGAAGGATGATTTGAGCTGTCTTATCTAAGTGAGAGCCAATCACACTACTGACCATCCATCCTTGACTAAACGACCGAGTGTTCAACCAATGACAGGACGGTCGCGGCTTGGAAACTCTGAGTTTTTTTAATGTGTACTGTTGATGATTCCCGACAGGGACGAAACCGCCGTACAGCACTCTCGGACTTTTCAGTATAGACTAGTTTCACTGACAGATCTCTACTTGAAATCTCTTTTGTTTGAACAAAAATTCATCACAAAACTGATAACTATAATGTCCTAGTGTCGCTTCCTAGGGAGAAAATGGACTATCTCTTGAGATCGTTATTTATCGCTAAACGGTCGACTCTTTTGTTATAGAGACCGATTGCCAGAAGAAGATGGGTGCGATGGAAGTTTATAACTTCAACAGAAAATCAGTCCTATTGGAAGACCACCGTTTTAAGCATTACACGCCTTCATTTTTCGACCTTCTCCAAGCGGCACCACAACAGTACGGTCTGATTGTTACATTTGGTCTTTGCATGGAACAACAATGTGTGTGAACTGATGGGGGCGAGATGGACCAAGTGGTTAGAGCGCGAATTCACTAGCCGGAAGTTCCGTGATTCGAACCTGACCCTCGCCTCTCGACTCCCCCTGTCTAGGCTTGGGCAACCTGACAGTATCCTAGCCCTCGTGCCTTCTTTGTTTGGCATGGCAGCTAGGCACCGAAATGATGCTACAGGTGAACGATTTTTTTGTACTGACGTATGAAGTTCAGACAGAGGGAAAGTAGGAGGAAGGAAGGAAGGAAGTGGAGCATAAAAGCTTGTGACAATCCCACTCAACATTTGCTATCATCAACCTGTACCCTGCGCTCGCCAGTCAGCAAGAGACATCATCAAGACCGTAAAGTGGACCAAATGTCAAAACAAAACACCGCCGTCGTGAATCTATCCACGCAGAGTTTGGGTGTTTGTAAAAGTGCATGTCAGCTAGGTTGCGGAGTAAATTAGGCCGAACACTGTGGACGTCTCAAGCTGAGCGTAGCATATTTCGAGACTGTCCACTACCATTGTAGCAACAACTCCTTGGAAAAGAACTAGTTTCCTAGAATTTCCATATTTCATTAGAAATCATGGACTTTACAACCAGTTAATTGCGGAATGGGTAACTGCCTTACAGTAATGAGCACCGTCCTCGATGCCTTTGATTCCTCCACGGTTTTCACTTTGACACAGGACAGTTAACGTCATGAAAACTGAGTTTTGTCGAACAAGATGGATGGGCATGTGGAAGGATCTGAGTGAAGCCTTGGTACAAACAACAAGATGTCAATAAATCCGGCTTAGAATAAAAAACACTACAGTATGACACCGGTGTTTGGTTAGCTAGCAGTCGTTACGTTTTCAACAAAGTCACCTGGACAGATATTCTCAGTAAATTCAGTGACTAATTTTGGAATCAGTTGTGATTCGATTATGGTGACTCCGGTTGATCATTATCATTCAGTGTTAGGTCGAATGTCCTTTTTTCCAAATGCCACTTCCTGTTTCTTTCGTTTACCAGTCGGCGCAAGTGTTATTGAATGCCGCAATAATCCATATGAGCAGTTTGTTCGTAGAAAAATTCACTAGCAAAGACGAACAAAGGAAGCTCTCCATTTCGTTTTGTCTTACCCATGAAGCTGATTTTAAAACACAGACGGATGGATTCCATCATTTTAGCTTAGGCCCAAATTAGGGGAGACTTTTAGCATTTCTGATAAGTCCACGGTTACACATTCTGACGAACATTGTGATCAGGGTTCAACTAAATCACGCAACTAAATCCCGATCTTCATTCTACTTTCTAAGATGTGCTCCGCTCCTTGTAAACATAATCTGACACAATCTGATAACTAGTCGCCATGAGAAGCTAAATCGAATTTTGCATTTGTGATGGGCCCAACTTGTCTCTGAGATAGCCTTGTACTGCATTTTTGCGCAAAGAACACCGAAGAAACAAGGGATGTATTTAAATTACATGTTATGCCTGACTCCGTCTACTAATGAGCCTTCAGATCCACGCATACTCTGTTTATCTTTTTTTGGGATAGGGTATTACGGTCTGTCGTCCTTTAAAAAAATTTCAGGGTTAAGGAAATCGGGAATCAAGTAAAAAATATAGTTGTACCTGGAGGCATATGGTACGACGGTGCGTTCATTGCCCAGGAGAAAATTATTTTGGCCTCATCTCTGCAAACTGGAAGGTGCTCGGCGCACGGCCTGAAAGGACGAAATGTAGAAAGAGCAGTTAAGGAAGCGGTGGATATATCAGCCAATTGGAGTTCGTAAGCGTTGAGTGCACATGACAAAGAACAAAAGTACATCATATGAATTTGCTAGCTATTAATTCATCTCATCACGCGAAGCCACTCAAAACATGCAAAGAACACAGTGAGGAACTTCACCTTCACACTTAGCTGGTTGCAAAGCACACTGATATTTTGATTTAAAATAAGTTACTGCCACCGAATGGATCTTCCAATGAGGCCTACAAACGCCAGTCTCTTCCAGAGAAGGCCTTTCTTAAATTTGCCGCATATGGCAAAAGAAGATTGAAAGAGCAACGAAAGTGGTATTTTGCGAGGGACTCCCTTTTTTGATACTGCTCCCTCTGAAGAAGACGAAACCGTGTTTGTACCGAAGGATAGCATGTAGCAAGATATTGGCGGACTTGTCATGGTCCACTACGTTTCTGGGTTGCGCTGTCTGCTCTTTAACCGTCTAGAGTCGTTTAACACACCGAACTCTTCTTAACTTGGCTTGATCTACGGTTAGATGTTGCATCAGCCTGCAGCGGGTCTCAGCACTATCATAAGCATTTGGATTACCAAACGTGGAAATGTTTCAAAGGAAAGCAAAAATGTTAAGATCCATAGAGTGTTCGAGAATGAAACTGTTTTTTGGCGATATATTACCAAATATTTCCATCCGGTCAATCAGCGTAAACTTTACCCTTCTCTAGTGGCTGAAATAATGTGATATGACAAAAATCATTGGCCCTCATCAGGATATATCAGAATATATCAAGTAAACACAATATTATTGGAAACTGGAAGTAATAACTCTGCTCGAAGTGACATAATTAATCTCTAGCTGACAAAGTGCGAAAGAGTAGAAGGTGCCAGATAAAAGTGAAGTCAGCTATCACATCAAGCGGGAAGATATCTTGGTTTTCCAAAGGGCACTGCCTTGAGTAGGCACTTCCTTGAGTAGAGGACGCTGCAGTATAAGTACTCCCCACTGGAAAGCTTGAATTTAGCATATTTCCTTTTTTCAATCAATAAAGTCTATTTTTGCCAGTGGTTGTTTGAGTAAGGGATACGTTTCGCCTTCCAGCCCATAGGCATTTACTTCTGTCGGGGATCCTAATGCCTACTTTGCCAGGGCGACTCAGAATCAAGATTAAGGACAAGAAAATAATATTTCATGCCATATGAACTTAACATTATTCAGATGTTAGGATTAACAAACAGATACACTTGTCCCTCTATTCTTTTCGCACCTTTGACCGTTGTGGAGGGCAGCGGATTCAAGGAGATAAGAGGATACCACCATATTGCCACAGTGAGAGTGCGGCGTTGCCACTGTCGAAATTCCCTGTAACAAGTAATACCATTACCCACGCGTGGCTTCACATGCTAACGAAATAGAGTGTCTCCGGAGGGATCGCGCTTTCATAGATTGGGTGGGATAGCTCTGAACTGAGTTTATTTGCATTATGACAGATGGGCTACTTTCCAACAAAGATGTTCCTAGCAAAAGAAAAACATTGTCGTTCTTGTTGAAAAGTAGCTTCCCTGCATGTGCCACTCCTTAGTCTGTCAAAACTAAGGCTTTAAGTGATGAACGGCTATAACAAGCATTCATTCGAAAATCATCGATGCTAACACCAACATCGGTTTACTGAAAGGTGCTTTTTACGGTGAATTCCAGAGTGAAACTGTCGGTGCATGGAGCCACTAGATTCTTGGAGGTTTATACATGCGGCAAAGACTATAATCAACGTCACTTCGTTCTTTTAAACACCACGTTTCACACAGGAAAACCTGCCCTTAAAATACGAAGAAAACCGCGGTTGCCTTCGAGGTTAGGAAAGGTTAAGCTCATCTGATTGGTTCAAGAAAATGTGAATTTTGAACTGTGGACAGTTTGAATTAGGTTTCAGAATATCTTGTCTCCAGCTTACGAGCCCAGTGACAAGGTGAGTTGTACAGAACTTAACAAACAACTAGACGAATTGGCAGGATTGGAAAGCGGAGAGCCATCTGTCACACTAATCACAACTAACCGAGCTAGAGCATTCCGCGTCTTCCATCCGTGTGTCCCTTAAATATCTTACCATACCTAACAAGAGTCAAAGTCAAGCTAAATCAGACGGAACAAAACGGTTGGGGACAAGGAGATGGACCATTCTTCCACTGCATGTTCCTCAGAGCATCAAGTTTTTTTGTGGCAAATTAGCGGGACAGTTCTGCGGGGTATTTTTCAGTGCACTATCTATTGTTTAGCTCAGCCGCACTGGGAGATTCTACCATAGTATTGCTCAGGCTGTGTGCCCCCAAGATAGAGAGCGCTCATCTAACAAGAGCAAGGTTTTCTTCGGACAACATGGGTCTGAGGACACGCACGCCCCGGTATAAGTGCAATCATTCGTTTAGTATGGTGGAATTTGTCTGTTTCTCCCAGGAACAAAGAATAGGAATGAGTACGCATAGCGCTGATTGGTCGCTGACTGGTCTAAAATGCCGTGAAATGGATCAAAGGAAAGTCGAGGCGCTGGATATAGAGACCATAATTTTGACCAAAATACTGGGCGTGGAGAAGTGCCACAATCACCACTTTCCATCTAAGAAAACCAAGTATTGTGGCACAGAAACCAGACATGTTCACCTTGGAAAACACGTGACCCTATTGGTGATACAAACCCACTCAGCCCTTATGATCACATAACTACGATGGTGTTTGCATTTCACCTACAGTTTTTGAAGAAGAATCTTTGTCTTCAGGATATATGAAGAGAACTCTTGCGGTTGTTGTCACCCTGAAGGTGTAGGCAGGCCGGTATTCTACTACTAAGGTGAAGGGAAACTAAAGGATGATTCATTATGCCTCAGTTATTTAGCTAGAATGCGTTGGGGGCGGTTTCCATGACTTCCTTTTTCAAGAGAGGATAGATAAGTACGGAGCGACCACCTCTTGGAGATGATGGCCTACCGCATTGTTATTATTTTCGGCCCGAAAAATGATCGGGGCAGCTAAGTGATTAAGGAGACAGCTTTAAGACATGATCCCCTACTGACAGAGTGATTAGGTGTTGCCAATTCAATAACAAAGGATATTGACTTCAGGCCCCCCATCCACTGAGATACCACTCTCCAGTTGAAATAGGTAAACAACTACATTTCGTTGCTATTCTTAGATTTTCTCACTTCTTGGTTGCTTCAACTGCCACATGGTTCAGCGAAAACTGTTCTGCGGGAAGGACATTTCTCCGCCACAGGTACATAACCCTATGGAATGTGACTAGCTTGTCTAACGTGGACGAGCTTTTCGTCCAAGAACTACACTTGGAATCCTCGTACATGGCTGATCTCGTGTCCAAACCACTTCTTGATAATGCCTCGGCGACCAAGATGGTTAAACAAGGTCTACAGATTTTCTGCTTGCACAGGCAGCTTTGCCGTTAAGCATCCTTTTCAGGCAAACTGACATCATGGAGGTAGGCGAATCGGGAGGCGATTTCGTCCAGAACCTGTACATTTACGGTCGAAGATCGGCTGCCGTCCGACCTATGGTAAAAGTCCGTTAGGAACTAATTGCAAATTCCAAGTGAAAAGTGATAACCGTATTTCGCAGGTACGTTGTCCATTGTAGAACCTGCATGGTGCCCTTAATGTTTCTAGAATACACATCGTATATTTCAATAGTCAATTCTTCCAAATACGGTCAAAATTCAAAAACCTTTGAAAAACCTCTTTGCACTTTCAAATCTTTACATGCAGAGCAGAACCAAGGTATGTTCGAAAGCTCAGCACAACTTGCGCAGTTTCCAGAATATTTTAGTCAGCTCCTAACTAATCTGTCTTGGATGATTGAAATCACCCATGCATCATTCACAATGATTTGTTTTTAGTGTGAATAACAATCAACTATAGGCATTCAAACTCACCACGCTTCTTCTTCATAGGTGGGATCGTCACAGCCCAATAAAATCATGTGATGCGTAGCCTCCGGATTATAGATTGGATCGAAAGATGCTGGAATAGAAAAGACAGAAACGTGCAGAATCAGACAGGGGTGGAAAATTTATTTACATGATGAAATCAACTATCGTTACGAGTCCAGTCAGCTGAGCGGATTGAGTCACGGTCGACCACTTTGGCGAATTTGTTGATACTCCACTTTGATGGACACCATCAAATCGGCTGCCGGCCTTCGTCATCATAATCTATGCATACGGTATTTGGGAAACAGGGACGTAGTCGGAAGTATTTATTCCTTATCCCCTATATTGAGTGGATATCGTGTTCCTGAAAATCGAACTTTTTGTTTCGGTAAAGCGTATTTCATTGGACATGGTCGGCTAGATAAGCAAGTATGTGGCAAACATGTCGACGTGCAGTAACAGTTGATGTGAAATACACGGTCTCAGTGGCAGATGAACTTCTCCCCAGGTAGCTATCTCAGTGGACCGATGTGATGGTCCATATGCCAGAATCTAAACAGAATACCGATTTCTCTCCTGTCTTACTTGATCTTTACCATGAACAGCAGATTTCAGCAGCGCATCCATAGGTGTAAAACCGGTGAACTAAAAGAGTGCCTTGATAGAGTCATGAAAATAGATGCGGATACCGTAAACGCCGTGATTAGAATAGATTGGGAAAATAAAAGAACGACGAACTATATAAGAAGATGAATTCCTCTCCATTCCAGAGCTACCAACATTTACATGGTCTTGAATGGGTAGCCACTACCTCACGACCTTCAACATGTTGAAGCTCCTGACATTTGGAATGTGTATAGCATCTTAGGAAGAGACCATGTCAACCTTTTAGCTTGACGTTTTCCCCTCCTCTACCTGTTATTACAACTCAGGACAGTAACCAACATTCGAACCGAACGACTAATATATTTATCCCTGATAGTGAGACAAGCTCACTGCTTCTATGCTGAGACTTGAGCTTTCGGGTCGTTTTGGCCACTATCCTAGTATGTAGCGTAAGACTTTCATTGACTTGATGCTATTCGATGTTATTCTTCCATTATCAGGATTATTTTTTGCCATAGATCATCATGACAAAATCTAAAGGTAAGATACGTGACGATTTCACTTTGGGTGACTGAACTTATTAAGTTAATGGTCTTTAACAGAGAACAGCTGATGGAAATTTGAGGGGAGTGCTTGCCTGGTGAGCTCCGAAAGAGCGAATCATCTGGTAAGCTGTCAAAAAGTCCTAACACTATCGGGGGAGAATATTTTATTCTACTTTCCATTCTCTGTTAACCCCCTGTATTTAAGATAAAATCGAAGACCTACACCAGTATTAGAACAGTAATACTTCAGATATACTGATGACGCCTATGTAGGAAAACCTAGCATGAATGCTCTGCAGCCTACCGTCGATGGATTTCGCGTTGTACTATTGCAAAATCTGTTTTGGCGATCCGTTTCAGGATTATAGGAGACGTGCAGTGGAGCAGAGGAATAATATATCGTCCGGCTAGGACGTCGATCCCTTTAAAGCTTCATCTTGTCAGATATTACGGATAGATCATATAGGTCGGGTGAATCTCATTCTATGCCGTGAACCAAGGGCTTTAGCAGAGTGTTGCATTCTTTCAACACAAAACAGTGTGACCTGTTGGTCCCACGTGTTTGTTGATAATGTGAAGATAACTATGTATTTTCCAACCCTAGCTTACCTCTTGCAGGTTAACTGCCCGCTGAAAAGCCGACACCACTGTACACCTGCTTCCCTCTTTATTGAGAATCAACAGTGCGCATTTTACGAATCTCCAATGTGACTGAGCTGTTCGAGCACAAGTGACTGAGTCGCAGTTTGATTAACTCACTACCAAGTCGAAACTGACTATAAGTTCAGTGGACAACTGATAAAATTTTGGATACTTTAAGTGGAAAGAAGACGTACAGAGACCATAAAAAACAGGTGATCTCAATAGCGTTCCGTATCCTACAGTCACTTAATCGTTCGCTATTTGTAACGCACGTTTCTATCTCTGATATGCAAAAACTGTGAACTCCAGCCGCATAAACGGCGCATCTATCGACCATGCCGGTTGAGATTCTGTTTTTGTGACCATCAACTGGCAGGAGATTGTATCCAGGTAGAGACTGGGCTCAACCGTAACCGCACAGATCAGTCTGTAAAACAGTTGATCAAACAATGCTACATACTCAGCAGCTTCGCCAAAAGAGCCATCAGATTTCTACAAGGTCACCATGCACGGTGACACATTGAAAATGCTTATTTCGACACTGCATCATCGCAACCCATCAGGAAGCTCATATTCCTGAAAATAACCACAGGACACTCAGATCCCACTGAGACCCTAAAATCCTGCCAAGATCTCAACAGAGAAGCTGACAAACATTCAGGCCAGTCAATCATTCAATCAATTCAGCAAAAGCCGATGAGTGTTCAGGCACGCCACAGAAGCACGACCGAAAGTGATCAGCGTTCGGACATTTCATAAAAGCACGATCGATCTCTATGGGCGTTAACTAAACGCCTATCAGATCAATGTCAGGAAGTCCCCCTTAAATAGCGCTGGACCGTTGTAATTTTTGCACTCACATGCAATCGCTTGTTTGGAATAAATCCGTTCCGTACCCTTGTCAGTGAGCTCTTTCTGGCACCAGGCACTGAGGCGGGAACAGCTGTCAGATATAACACAACCTGTGGGCCAAACCTCATTTTGTCCACTACAAGTATGCGAAGGAATAGATAATCTACTGCAGAATGCTTGTTTTGCTATGAAGACACCCACAAGGGCTGGTAACATTCCTTACACATTCTGAGAGTGCTTTCAAAGCAACTCGCACGTTCCAGTACAGTTAGTGCATTCCTACACACACCCTAATGAACAGTAAAACTGACCCAAGTAAAACTTGCACTCCTTGTGGTAAGCCACACTCACACTATAGTTTGATCTTAACTAGGTCAGGTTTTTATTCCAGTGGACATGCATACAAGAGTGTTTCAAAACATAACTCCCCTATGAAAGCATTAGGGCAGAAATTAACCGTACCAGAACTTAGCTGTGTGTAACTTGGAAGAGGAGGTACTCAGACTCAATGAGAATGATGTGAAGCAGAATGGGGGCTGGTAGATGTGGAAATGACTGTTTCAATAGTCACGAAAACAAAGCTGTGACAATGCTGTAGCAAGAACCTAGGCAATTGGACAAAGATTTATTTGCTCAACCAACCTAGCTCCCACCAGCAATTGTTTCTGTATAGCCTGAAACCACGATGCAGTCGATAGTCGTCCCTTCGCTGCGTTTGCTTTCATGTCGAGGCGGAATCTGAGGTACCCCCAGTTCTTTAAGACCAGTTATCCTCATTCTTGGATTGATGTGAAGCTCTATTTCCGTTAAACGGTGCCTGCCTTCAGTGATAACACTTCAAAGTTGGCTGTGTTATTTTGTGTCATTTTACGGCACAAAAATCGTCCCATTTTGGTTCGATAAGAACCTGTTGCCTTTTGGTCGGTTTGGCCGCAATTCTGAAGCCATTGTCCGATAGCTGTTGTTCCCAGCCTTACTCTAGTGTCTCGCAGCATCGTTTATAGTTCACAATACGAGTTAGCTGCGGTAACTCGAAATGTTACATGCAATAATACCTTACTTGAAAGAAATATTTTACCCTCATCAGGTTTATGGTTAAGTTTAGGGACCACTTGGCAGACCAAACATGCTGCCACAAAAGTTGAAGGGTTTCAACTAGAACTTCGGGTGATCATTGTACTGAAACATTTGAGATTATAGGATATTAGAGGAACCTAGAAGCAGTCGTGTTCCGATATATATTTTTACTTCTACAACCGTCAACCCCGGGACACTGAGCAATGCCTTATCAGGGAAAACGATATTCGGGCGGTTGCAGGCATTGCGATTCCGTCCAGTTACCAGTGCTCGCTCCAGTTTGCATCAAAAGGCTCTTCTTTCAAGATAATTGGAGCACAAATTACATATAGAGGGTAGCCCTGGTAGAAAAAACGCTACACAGTGCGAACTGAATTATCAGTAGTTTTCAAATGGGTAAAAATACATAGTTATGCTGATTGACACCAGCAGCACAACCTTACTTCCCGATAACGCCACCTCTGAAGATATCGAGAGTCCCACAGCTAACTATGTCTGCCCCAAAAGTCAAAAAAAGGCCGTTCATTGAAAATATTGCTTTTATGGCTTAAGATTTTCAAGATCTGTTTCAAAGAAAAACCCATCTGACTCTTGCCACATTCGTCTGAGTGAGAAGCATCGAGTTTTTAAATCAGACAGTCCTCTTTATGCGAGTGCTAATAACTGCTTTCATCTGCCACGAAAATCCCGCCTCAAAGACTAACACAGTTAACACGGAACATCCAACTGGTGAAAACCAATCTGGCTACGAACGGACCCACAAGTGAACCCAACCTAGGTCATGCTTCCAAGTAGATTTTTGCGCTCAACAGTACAGATTAGGGTGTGAAATGAATGAAACCACTTACGGCACGGATACATGGCAAATGCTGAACAGCGTTGGATGCAGTCGTCAAATAATAACCTATAGTTTTGTGCATGGTCTATTTCCCATGAAACTGTCCAAAATTCGTTAGTTGCTGGCACTACGGGCCCAGATATGGAAAAAGTACATGCGCAGAGAGTGACGCATCTTCAAGGTCACCATCGGTACGACATGTCCGGAAAGCAGGTGCGTTGGCCGAGCTCACTAAACACGGCTTAGCAACATGAGACCAGTAGAGTGGGGGCTGAACCTCGCGAATATACACCCATTTGCCAACTAATTTGGTTTTTCGAGATACTCACCTGGATACCAGCTGAATCTCTCGTTTGTGATGTGCTCAGGCAACTGAATGTGCTGCATCAGGCCGCCTCATGTTTCAGTCGCTACGATGTTCGAGATATCGCGATACATGTATATATTTGTAATGTACTACTCATAAGGCTGCTGAAAATCCGTCGATAGCCCATAACCGGTCTCGCCCTTCTTGGGGCTCATCAGGTAAGCGCAGTCCCCGAGTTTCCGTCAACCTTATGTTCTACTTGAAACCAAAAAGGGCGAAACCGGTCGTAGGCTGTCGGCGGATTTTCAGCAACCTTATGAGTAGTCATTTAGTTACTTCCGAGAACGAATTTACATAATCATATCGAGAAGCCTGATGAGCATATTGGGAGTGGTAGCATATTTGCTGAATTTCCGTATCATATATCGTTTCTTTAATTCTTCGTAGTACACATTTGGAAAGATCTGGTGTAATGATTAGTCCGTGATTTGCACTGAATTTACGGCGTTAGTTTCAGCTTGAGGTAGAAAGCTGGATAGAATCATTTACTTTGGTATGGGCTCGCATGGTCAAACAGGAAGTCAGTAAGATTAAATCTTAAAGCGCTCTTAGTGAATGGCCTACTTTGAGAGAGAGATTCATACTGAGGCTATCCGACCGCCTTAGGTTGCTCAGGGGTGATTTATGCTGATTCGGTCTTTAAAACCTCTTAAGAAAACTTCCGTGGTCTCGTTAGTTTCAGTGAAGCCAGCTTATGGGATCCCAGGGCGATGAAGATCTTGCATTTCCATCGTTCTCGGCAATGTATTGATGCATCTCGGGCTTGCCTGTGTAAAAGCAAGTTAGATATCGCTGTGGATAAGTCCCATAAACTTCACTGACGTTTCTGTTAAACCGTCGTTTGTCACGTACAAATTATAGAAGTGTAGAGGAAACTTCGTAACAAGACATCTAAACACTATGAAGTAATATGAGAACTGTAAAGAAACAGAATGGAAATCCCGGTTACCACAAAAGAAATGGAGAAGTGGTAAACTGATGAAGTTTGATCCCAGTATAGCAAGACTTCTGTTCAGAGTTAGAAAGGATAGAATTTTTCTAACGCGCCTATCGCTACTTAGGTTACCAGTATAAGATTTGTGCATGATCACATTGATTTCACTCGAATGAGCATGACTGCAGGTTCTGTTACAGTCAGAGTTTCTTCTGCCGACGAAGAGGCACAAAGATTGCGCCAAAAGTTTTGTCACTAGACTGAACATCACAACCGACAACAAGAATCATTATTGTACATCAGATATCATCTGATTTACGTTTGACTGAGATTAACTAAGATGGAGAAACATAAGGCGTATTAGGAACGTGGTCCTAAGTTCTATTAGAAGCGAACAAAACTAAAGGGGAACTGAATGGGATACAGCTGAACTGCCATGCGTTAAATGTCAAGTTTTTTCTGCGATTTTTTCTACCCACGGTGAAGATGTCCTATTCCTGTTTTCAACGCTAGTCAGCTAAAGATCATAGACACGACCAGCGGTGGCCCACATCCTGAAGTCGAAACGAAGGATATCACACAAAAAACCAGCGTTAGGGGTGAGGAACGAGAAAAATTGTAACGTACGGAGACGTCATTGTACGGACAGATGGAGTGGGACTAAATCGGATGGATTCGTGACGCTGATGAATGCTTTTCCATCCAGCTTCTCTGAATACTGTTGCAGAGGAATTAGAAGCTCACCAGAGAATCTGATGCCCAAAGGTTGTTGGACGCTGAACCCAACCAGATCACTTAAAAGCTAGACACGTCTTTCACTCTAGAATTGAGCGTTGGGTTTCCTGTTTCGGCACATTTTATTCCAAGAGTTTTAGAGAGGGTCCACTATAGTGGACCTTCAGAGGGGATTTACATGAAAGAGGAAAATTTATTATAGGGTCACGACGGAAGCAAACGTGCTAACTTTTGAAAAAATTCACCTCGATTGTTGAAAAGTTGAAGGTTCGTAGTAAAATGGAGACAGTAAAAAAGATCACTGACCTAAACATTATTTCGTTTGTACACTATCAAATGAATATAAACTTTAGCCCGTTAGTGTCCCAAGATTGATAAGCGGAATAACTGAGTTACCTCAGTTTAGTATCGATTTCTAGGCTGCCCAAAAAAGACTCATAGTTCGACTATGAAAAGAACTCACTTATATAATAGACCTCTCCTTTTAACGGTTTTGAATAGCATAGGTATTCGTCGTCCTCAATGCGATAGATAAGCGGTCTCAGAATTAGTGTGGCTTACTTCCTTTGTCCGCACATCAGGCATGCGAATCTCATATGCGTTAGTTGAGATTACGCAGCACGTTACCAGCAGGCCTAACAGAATCCACATTATTCGAATTGCTCCGATCTAACGGACAATATATATATGTTACGAAATTTGTGAGGTCACTCAGCGTAGATCCATTGTTCTCCCTGATTGGTCCACAACGAAGCGAATGGCCATTGCCGTCGCTGTAACGAAGATCGGATTTTTTCCTTTTGGGAGAATGGACATCAGTCGTCCACGCACATACCTGTTTACACAGGAAATGTGGGCGTAATCATCAGGGAAATACTGTCAGTTTGTCCTCGCATCTCAGCTGAGGCAATCGATGCCCGTTTGGCCAGTCTGCTCATAGATGCGTATGCCTGTCGGTGCGTATGTGCGCGCAACAGGACACGTGCTCTCAGCCATTGACATGCACGCACTCACCAGCGCCAGTGCGCACGGCCGCCTGTGCATTGGCGTATCATCACGCGCAAGAGGCACTGGTTCAGCTGCATGCATTCAATGGAGACACAGCTACTCAATGAGAGAAGGGGGAATGACCTGCGGAATTGCGGCTGCTTCCTCTCTCGCTCCGGCATTGATCCACTGGCATTGTAATTGTCACGGTAGGAGAAAAGCTCGTACTAGGATTGCTCCGATTCATGGGCATAATTTACAGCATTGGATGCTACCAGCTGGTTGAAATAAGTAAGTTAACGAGGAATTCTTCTTGCCGTTTCGGTCCCAGATAGACCATGGAAGACTTGTGATTAAGTTGTTCAGTAAATATAAGCAACAACGATCACAAATCTCCATGTCTAATCTGGAAAAGCGCCGTAGAGAGAAACAATAATCTCTCCATAACCTTCTTGTAGAATATTTCATCATATTCTGTTAATGTGGAGGTATACTGAAGCTCTGGTACGGTTGTGAAAATGTTTTTTCTCAATCTTGAGAGGCATCGGTTTGACTAACTAAGGAAGTTGGTACAAGTTTTGTAGCTCACTTTATTTCCACTGGTAATTACATCGTTGGGAGATCGCCCTACTTCTCGAAGCATTGCCCGTACAGTACGGGCAAATGCTGTTCGTGATTGTGCCTAGCTGTATAGTTGTGAGCAGCACGAGCTGCTGAATTTTTTTGTGTGTATTTGAGTGCCCTCCATTTTTCTGGATCTAATAGTTGACAGTTTGACACAATTTGAGACAGTTTGATCGCTAGACTATTCTCCACAAAATTCACGTCAAACACTAGCAAAAGTTCATGCGGGGATTCGAACTGAAATGTAGCTGTACTAACTTTCCGACAGATCCACCGTCATTTTGTCATGCCATTTAAATGAATTGCAATGTATTACATGAGTTACTTGACCTTTTTTGTTACAGTATCACCTGACTACACTATTCCATCTGGAATATCGGTGAAATTCAGCCAGTGCTAGTGTTGCGGTCAAATTCATCAAAAGTAGAACCATTCCAGTTACTTTCATTAGATCCTACCAGTTCATTTTTAGGCGGTGTTATCCGATCCTTGTGGTGTAGGGACTTCATTGATTATTCTCTGGGAATCTTCATCAGGTTTCGTCGACTTCTATAATGCAGTACTATTTGTGGGGGAGGGGGAGATAATGGCTACGATTTTGTCTATCCGGTTTAATAGACTTCAAAAGATTTTTGTTTTGTGATTCCGTATTCTCCTTTTCGTCTAAGGAAAAACAAGGGACAACAGTGGTGATCCCGATATTCATACATTACGCACTTTAGGAAGGGGTCTTCTTTTAGGATACAGTATTCCTTATTTATAAAATGCTCCCATCTAATGACTTTTTTGGGAAGGGGCGATTCGACTTCGCAACGTAAACTGTGTTTTCACAGCAGTCTAATTTCCAAACAAAGTAACATTCAAGATTCAAACGGGCATGTAGGCAGGCGGGAAACCAGTCATCCTCATCACAAGCGTGATCCTTTTAGCAAAGTATTCGGACAGAGAGGACGCCTCTGAGGTCATGTTAGATTCCCCTGATGCCAACCAGTTCATGAAATGTAGTTCAAGGTGCGGGTAACTATGGAGCTTTTGCTCGAAGATACTACACTAAAATACTCTGTGAGTGGAATTAAATCCTCGACTATAACACGTGAAAAACACTCAAATCACAAAGCACTTGCTTGTACCTCAGTTAGTGTGCTCAAAAGTCGTTTTCGAATCTGTGGCTTTGGAATTTTTACAAGAAGTCAAATTCCCCTTTATCCCAATGAAAAGATGTAGTTTGGCCGTATTTTAGGACTGTCACAATGAGGGAAGTAAAAATGGTCATGAATATCCTGGAAATCAACTGGGAGGAAGAATGGCTACTGGGGGGTTCAGGTGCGACTTCCCTATGGACTTACTCTCTGAGGACACTATGACGTCAGAATCGTATTATGAGCCTATCACCGTTTGACAGCAATTGTCTATGTGAAGCAACTGTGTAGGACGAAACCCGAACAAACGAAAAAAAATTCCGGCAATCCCATCGCTCGAGTTCACACCATTCCTCCTTCTATCTTGGGGGAATTATTCTGACGAGTCCACACCAACGGTGAGAAGCATTAGACTCCAGTTTTGCTCTGATTACAGCTCATCCCCAGTGCATATCGTTGGCCACACAAGGCTCTGAACTTCGAACATCTGGCATACGAGGCGAGCGTGTTATTACAACTCAACCAGCTTACGCTGGTTTCCGAAGTTTTGCCTATGAAGAGGCGGCTGTGTTCATGCTTAAGTGATCCTCTACAACTACTTCAAGATTATCCAGCAGGCTTCGGGCTTCGTTGACGCTATCTGACTGAGAGGTCCAGGCGAGTCAAACGATCGGTACAACCAGGGGAGACACTGGGTCGTTTTTCAAGCCGTCGGTCAAACCAGTCACATCACTCATACGCGAACACGTTCACCTGTTCAGAAGTAATAGTCCAGGTGCACCAAACGTACGCTGGCGGGGTAGTGGTGATACGCTCACGTCGCGTGTCAAAAGTTCGGAGGTCAAAGTCGAGCATGGCCAAGGATATGTACTGCTTATAATCCCTAGTAGGAGCAAAGCTCGAGTTTAATGCTCCCCCGTTGGTGTGGACCCGCTAGAATAGTCACGCAGGACTGCTCAGATATGTGCATTTATGACGGTTGGAATACCTACCTTCCAGGTAAAATACAACCATCAAAACGGTACTTATAGATTGGTTTTCACAAACTTATGGTCTACTTTAATCTGTGTATGTCCATTGCAATGTGTTGTGATGAACATTGGTGTATATTTTCTATGGAGGAAAATGTTGGTAGCTCAGGTAGGGTAGATGGTCGTTGGCTCGTTCGCCGAGCTGGGCAATTTGATTGCACACGTTTCATCACCAATCGAGGTGACATCATCAGTACGTTATTGGAGAGCGTGATGGTGCGTAGCAGTGGGTCATTTGTTGTGCGTTGGGTAGTGTTGCGTGTTTTTTAATATACGTGCTGCTAGTCGGGGATGACCTTTGACCGGAATTAGTTGTTCGGTCGGACGGTTCCATTGGTTGCTCTGTTATCGCGTAATGAGGACACAGGATAACAGAGCAACCAATGCAACCGCCCGATCGAACAACTAATCGCGGTCAAAGGTCATCCCCGACTAGCAGCACGTGTATTATCACACGCATTATCACATACGTAACACTGCTCAATGCACAACCACTAGCCCACCGCTACGCACCACTACGCTCCCCAATAACGCACTGATGATGTCACCTCAACTGGTGATGAAATGTTTGCAATCAAAGTGCCCAGCTCAGCAAACAAGCCAACGACCATTGGTGTATCTTTTTGTTTGGTGTATGGTCGCCATACGATATCTGTATCCTAGTGTTGTGAGATTTGCTCGTAATTGTGCTGTGTATGAGTGGACGGTATCCTTCACGAAGTCAACGGTCTGGGAGTGAAAATGACTTATTGATCTCCGGCCATTTCAGGGAGTTGCTAGGATGGGGATTAGGCAGACCCTGAGGTAAGAAGTCCAGTGAAATGTCCGATATGCCGAAGGTGGGCGGCTGGAGTCCACCTCCCAGACATTCACTTCGTGAAAAGTCTAAAGAGATATGTTACTTTTTACAGAAACAAAAGTGTCACACGATCTCAGCAAATCGGATGAAAGACTGCTGATGCTTCATTTTCTGAGTAATTCATCTGAATGTTAGTAATAGCCATCTGGACTATCCAAAATATGTCTTCCTGGTTTTCTGCCACTACTGTGTCTATAAAATGTGGTTCTCAAGCTATTGGCCCCTGTATTTTCTTTAGCTTATATCGGCGCTTACATTTCTTCGGCCTTCCGGCCCCTTCTACGTGTCAGATTAGAAAACCTAACCTTGTTGAATATATCGCATACTTAATCCTCATGGGACCAGCTCATGCGAGAACGCTCTATCGTTCTTCCTTATTCCAGGTTAAATCATGGAACAGGTGTATTCCGGTCATGAATAGGGTGGAATTTCTCTTTGCGACACAGGCTGAATACTGCCTGAGCTATACCGAACGATGTCTGTGTGGCATCCGCAAAGTCTCTCTTACTAGAGTGGTCCATAGACAGATGTCTGATTAGCAGAGTCTCCTCCACGGATGGGAATAAGTCTAGCAAGTTGTTCATCAAACACCGCTGGCTTTTGAGCCAAAGAACGGTTTTCTGTCTGTGTTTGCGCGTTTCAGAAGTATATCGACCCAAAGACAACTATGAAATACGCAGGCAAGTGCCACCCTAAAATCTCCGGACTAAATAAGCCTTAAATGCTAAGTATGGTCTACATTTCGATGGTTTTACCTTTTGCACTCTTACTTGGAGGACCTAACAATAACTATTTTACACATCCCAGCTAGAGGAATATCCCTCGGACAACTACACATGCATCTTAATCCCGACTCTTCCAAATTGAGTAAACCACCCGCGTCTTGTTTATTGTTTTACGTGTGTATGCTAGCCTACCTAACTGGGCAGATCTGCGAGGCAACCTGGACTAAGACAGGCGGAAGTTATCCGAATCTGGATTCAATGGTGTATGGCTTACTCCGCTCAATCACCTCCAAATTCAAATTCGGAGGCAGCTAGACGGCCGAAGCTGGCTTTTTCGACAGTCTTACTTGAATCTTGACAGCTACATCGTACTCAGGACAACGAACTGCAAAGTGCTAAAATCCGCTGAATAATCTATCGGGAAAGAAAACCAGAAATATGTGAATAACGGAAACCGGCAACAACTTTGGCGTTTCTTCGCTCAATAAACTGTTTTCAAAGTCCCGATGTTAAGAAACTTTTGTCCTGTTCAATTCTTCTGATATTCTCCTGTACTTTGTAACCGGAGAAATACAACTGATCATTTGTCTGTGTTGTCTTCAAGTTCGTAACGATAAATTCGTGTAACAACCAAGGGAAGGGACTAAATGCATATCAAGGCCCACGTCCGTTTTTAGATCCCTTTTCTATACCATCCCCTCACATTTTTACATGTACTTTTAAACAGCTGGGTCAGTGAGACACTCTTGTATGCTGGGCTTCCATGTACACCATAGATCAGTTGGCACTGTAGATACTGCACAAAGCGAGATGGGCGACATGGTCCAAGTGGTTAGAGAGTGAATTTACTGACCGGAATTTCCGTGGTTCGAACCCGACATCTGCCTCGACTTTCCCCGTCTAGGCTTGAGCAACTTGGCAGTACCCCAGCCCTCGTGCAACCTTCAGGTGGCATGGCAGCTAGGCAGCTAGGTTTCTCAGTTCATAGGAGGCTTGCCTTGGCATAGATATTAGGTCCTAGTTCATACGCAAAAATTAGGGATTATTGTGAAGACAGTCTACAAAACAGCTGCCAACAGCTGTTTATGAGTGACGCAGAGTTTGAACACGTTGGACACAGCGCGTTATTCATGCCGCTGGCCAATCATGGAGCGAAGCTGATCACTAGCTATCGATGGTGCGAGTTAGGTATTGACTACTAGTGGTTCTGAAATACACAGGGTAACTCAGATTGTGCTCTTTAAATTTTCCAGACACACTTAAAAGACGAGCCTTTTTATCTGGCGGTGAAATATCGTCGTGTACACAAGTTAAAGGTACTAAAGCTTAGAATGCGGCTTCGGCGCAGGTAGTTGATCGCGATACGCGGCATATAACCACAACCATAGGCTACGTGGAACTGATGTATCACGTTTGCGACCGCATGGATAGGAACTACTGGATCTAAGAACTGTCAGTGTCATCCTCTGGAGTAAGATATCTCATCCAGAGTATAATTTAGCCGGCATTTCTTTTAGAATTCAGCTCAAACGAAGGAGAATATTCAAGAAACAGAGGGGGCTGCAGTAGGAAGTGAAAGGAACCTGACTCAGCCAGTCGGTAAGATAGGACCCAAAAGGCCACCTGTCGGTGAGTTACGGATGATACTGGAAGCCTGGTATGAAACGACACATCGGTATGCAGATAGCTCAACAGAATCTCTGCACCAGCAATTCAGTCGGTCATCCACTTGTCTACCCATGTCTTTCAATGGGAAAACTCAAGTCGAGTCATGGTCCGTCGGTTTAGATTTCCCGTCTGCGGAGTACTGGCATACCTTTCTACCTTGAAACGTCACCCGGCTGCTTACCAGATAGGCCTCTACCTAAGTTATATGGAGACAGTAATAACCATTTGCGTTCTATTATGATCCAATTGTTTGAAATTATTCGTGGGAAAGAAAACCGTCAAGAGATCTGAGGTCAACCACACATGGTGCATTCACCCGAAGTGACTGTTCCGAACACAGAAACACAAGCCTTACATCAGTAGTAAATAGATTTCAAGGTGCTACAATAATGTGATGCTTGAATCCGGTCTGTATGATGCACAGCTGGAAATACTGGGTGTGGTTTGAAGCGCATAGGAGGTGCATTGATAACATCAATCTCCAAGAATACTGGTTACCAGTAGCCATTATTTCACTCACATTCACACAACGCTTTCAAATTTGTTGACGGAATACCAAGTCGAATAGCACTGGACAAAGGTGAATGGCGCCGAAGCTTAATATGAACTGCCCAAAAAGATTTCCCACAACTAGTGAGGCTATTCAAGATCGATCTCAACATTGTTCTGTCATCAAGGTAGTCAAGGAATGCATACTTCGATTGACCAAGATCTTACAAATCGCAATAGCACATACAAAGAAGTGAGTGGGCTTGGGCCACGGAACGACAACGTTTTGTTTTTCAGTATTTATCAACCTGCATAATCTGTTCCACATAGGTGATACGACAAGTGTCTAGATGTGGTTTACCATGTGGTTTACACCTTCACAGTTTTTAGGGCATGGTAGTGCCCGGGATTTTTTCTGGCTCCTTCAAAACTTCAAGTTTTAAAAGCTTGAGATTTTTGGTTGGTCTACGGGTTATGGCAGCTCCATAGGCCATAACTTTACCATATAATGGGAAATTAATGGAGGTATTATCAGAGCACAACCAGCCTTTGTCAAATCGCCTTACCAGTGACGCCAAATACGAGTTTGCATGAAACAAAAGACTGAGAATTTGTAATTGAATCGTTGCTTTTTATCTGAGAAATTCAGTCCGCCCAGCTTGGGAACTTAGACTGTCTCTTATTATTTGATCTCTTCCAGCACAAAAAGAGTTTGCTGGTTGTAGGGCGCTTGCAAGCATCCGACAAAATTGAATGGAATGACTAGACTCAGTTAATTGAGGCACGTATATCATTTACCAAAGGAAGTGGCAACTTTTGGCCCTGAACTTTGCTGGCAAAAAGTCGGTGACGGATAGGTCGTGATATGACAACACGAAATGAATGTATTTATACACAAACCGGGCGCTGAATCAGCTTTTTGCCTCCTTGGTTGGAATCCACGTGGCACTGCTTGCATATGGCTTGGAATGTATTCAAACCAGTGGTGAGCCTGCTGTCGTCTCCTAATCGTACTACCAAGTGACCGTTTTCTCTCGTTTGATACTGGACTGAATTATCACCAAACCATTGTACTCAGACCTGGGTATTCTAGGGCTACTTGTAGATGTGTTCATCTTGTTTTGACTTCTGAGAACACCAGGTTTTTCGATGTACCACTTCTTTATTTTTAGTCTTCACTTGACCATTGGCCTCTCATTGTTGTATGGCAGTTGAACACTAGTACTTACTTATGGTGAATGGATTCGGTGATGATGGAAGGGTATTTCCTGAGGGAAAGAAGACAAAGTGGCCTATCCGACTCTTCATAATGACTAAATTTTCTCAGCCTCGTCAAAGTTCCGTCATAGAGACATGGAATGAGCTTCTGCCAAGGTAAACTGGTCTTTATTTAACACTCTTCTTTTTCCTAAGAATAAGTGAAGAATAACGTTAAGAAACATTTAAGTCAAACATTTAAATTACCGAGCATTACAGCTTGCAACAATGCAGTCGGAGCTCCGAAAGAACCTCAGATGTTTAGATGTAGTATACTACTCATAAGGTTACTGAAAAATGTTCGATAGTCCGTAACCGGTTTCGTCCCCCTTGGGGCTTACCAAGTACGCGCACCAGGCCGCCTCATGTTTCATTTGGTACGATATTTGAGATATCACTATACACTATGAGATTCAAAAAGAGGAGAAATGGTCGTGGACCGTCGGATAGTTTCCTGCAACCTTGTAAATGGCGTATTACATCTATACATGTATCGCGATATCTCGAATTTCGAACCAATTAAAAAATGAGGCAGCCAGGTGCAGCACATTCACTTACTTAAAAAGGTAATAGACGAAAAATTCAGCTGGGTTTCAGGTGAGTCTAGCGACAAACCAAATTGGTTTGCAAATGAATGTAGTTCACTGACCTCGGGTGTTGTTTTCGTTTCCCCACGGAGCAGTGAGTTAGAGCGATAGCTATGAGGATTGCTTATTGTTAGTTGGCGCCAACCTGTCTGCTAAAATTGAATACGGTTTAAAAACGGCTACACAATTCTACTTCACTTTAATTTCTCGAAACTTCGGTTGACTGGTACTGTCCACTTAAACCATTATTCGCATTTACAAGGACCCATTTGCTTCCTCACCAACAACTCTCTTACCTTCGCAAGTGTTTGCCCAAGAGTTAGAATCTTATGTTTGCCTTTGGACCCCGTTAAGTAACACCGACCAATGTTATATGGCTAAAGGTTGATGGTAAACTTTTTGGCCATACTTTTTGGAAATTTTCTACCATGCCTTATGAACGATTGGTTTTATTAAGCCAGATATATATTACTTTGGCGGTCATGGTTAATGACTTGGCATATTCTTTGTATCTGACGGTTGTAAAACAGACCCATGTAGAGTTATGAACCACAGCGTCACTGTCCTTTATGACTTCACGAAGAGCATAAAGCTGAGCTTCTGGGATTACAAGACAGGGCAGCAGGATACCAAACAGAAAAGATGGATGAATGCAAGTGGTGGCATACACACAGAAGCAATCTAAAGCTTATTAAGGATCACCAGCAGCGCGAAACCCACTAAACTCCAGAGTCTCAAACTCACGACCTTCCCGAACATTAAGGGGTTTGAGTCGATAGACGTGCTGATCAGCTAGCCGAATAAGCACTCAAGCAACTAGCCTGAAAGTCACGGGTTTTAGACTCCCTGGAGTTTCTTGAGATGCGCACTGCTGCCAACCTCCAAAAGGGATGAAACGGCCGCCCGGAGCTATCAGCTTTTCAACACAGACTGACTCCGGTTAGAAGACGAAGTCTCTACAAAATTACATTTTATTGTCTTGTATCTCGGTCCAACATTGATATTCTTCGCTTAATGGATAACTATCCATGTCTTTCGCAACACAATTGATCTTGTGATGCCCCTAGAACTGAACTTTGCAAAAAACAAATTCTCTTCAACAAGGTGCATCATGGCCAGATGGTTTAACCGACCGCCTTAGCCAACTAGTTTCAGGACAGAAGTGAGGTACTGGTGTTCTAACCTCGAAACCCAATGAATTGAATAGCAAAACAATCGAAATATCTGGACTAGGTTGGATAACCCTTTGATGAAACGTCCAATTGCCATTAATAATATGCCTTTTATTTAGGCGTTCATACGTTATGCACAGGGTCTTTTCGAAACAGTCGTACTGCTGAACAATAAAGCATGTAGCGCGCTGCAACACCCGATGCAGAAACGATGTAGAAACGTTGTATCTTCTGAAAGCGGTTGCTGATTTTTCAAAACAGTTCATAACGTCTCATCGTTATAAGACCGATGCGACTGATGTGACATACAACAATCCGTCTGACTTGAGTGTACCTGGGTGAGACGAGGCGAGTGATGTCAAAGGCTCGAGTAAGTGAATAAGCCTCCTTGGGGTTGGTTGTAATCCGTCTGTCTAATCCCGACCTCCGTGCGAACTTTGAGCGTTTGTTGTGTAGTTTGTCAGATGATCAACCACAGAGAACAGGCTTTTTCCCACTACACAGTGTTTTCTAAAATCTGATTTCAGCTGTAATTTTTCATTTCCTGGTTATACGTACTTTGCGACGAACGAGTGTGTGAAACGAGTTCACCCCACAACCGTGTTGTCTTCGTTACACTTCTCAGAATTAGGACAATTAGACGGTACCAGAGGGCATTCGTGGCATTCGTTTACCTTGAATGTGGCGAACGTAACTGACAAATCAAATGTTCGGTAAAAAAGTCTAGGGAAATTATTCTGGGCAAGCGATTATCTGCCAAAACAGCCTAAACACCAAAACTTTACGGGTACGGGTCCAAAAAAATACCAGTGAGAGTTTGCGATAACTTAACACAAATGTCTGGACGATAAATGCCTCTAAGTATGTCATAACCAGACGCCAATGAAATTGCACAAATTCGCGCAACGCGTAAGAGTTCCCACAGAATTTGTTCACATAGGGGCGAGTAAACGGCTGGTTGACGAACACAGTACAGAGGAGAGTATGCACATTTTGATCTGCAGAAAAGAGGAGTTAATGCATGTCGAGGACAATCATCACTTCTGAAACAAAAGGCTGACAGCGAGCGATTCTGTTCTGACCTAAAAGTTCGTCTTTCACGAGTGATCCTCAGGCCAAAACTCAACAGAAGACCACACCCTCTCAGTATTTTGCAGTTAAGCTGTCAGCCTTCGTTGTTTCGGGATGTTGCAATCAAGATCATAGTTTGAAGTAATCAAACAGGATTCAAACGCTTCTCAGTGATTTGATTCAGTCTGGACTCAAGAGGCTGATACACCGTCAAGTTAATCGCTTGACTGGCCAACTGAAATTCAGCCTTAGATTGATCTACTTCGAATAGGCTTAGGGTTGGTGTCAGGGCCAGTAATTTGGTCGAGATGCATTTGAATGTGGTCAGGAATAAAGAAGCTTTACTAGAATGCATCATATATTGTATGACTGAACGAGTTGACGAATAATGGCTCTGATAGTACAAGACGGCGACGGTGCCAAGTGCTAACTTTCTAGTTCTCCTAGCAAACTTCTTCTTGCGGGTTCTAACCTTAACCCACTTGCCTCCACATTCTACCGAATTTAACACGTTTAGGTTCGTCAGATAGCTACTCGACAAACTGAGTCGGAAACACCACGTGGGTCGCTTTATTACGAGTGCGACTGTGAATCATTGTGACATTCAACAGACCCGTAAACCTATATTGATGCTTTCAGAGTGATTACTAGAGGAGAAACGATTATCATTTTCGTGACCATTGCTTACCCACGAGCTTGATCTACCCGAGAGATCAGGTAGTCGTCGGTTCGTTCACTGAGCTGCGCACTTTAGTGGCAAAGAAGTTCTCTACAATCGGGATCATCGTCAGAAAAACACTAACAGTACGGGTGCCTAGACCATCCGGAAAGGATTCCTAATAAAAAATGAACTTGACAGAGAAGGGTCTAGACTTGTTACAAACAGTCTTATTTCTCTATGGAGAACGATCAGGAATAAATTGCCTACACATTGGAACAGCAGCAGTGAATGCATCCGAACATCATATCGGAGCAGACCATCATCAGTGGAATCGCCCAACCGTTCTTTACGAGCCTCATCCGAAAAAGAGCCAAGGACACAACGACAGGCGAACTTTGGCTAGGTAATCCGAATAGGAAGTGGCAATATGCTCGTCCCTGGGATAGGTTACGTGCCACGTCCTGTAGAATCACCAACCATATACAAGCATTGCGGGGACCCAAACTAGGAAAGGACGAAGGTCCCACAGCAGTTTGAAAGTAGCCGCCTTCGTCCCGCGCTGCCAATTCATTGCCTTGCTCCCACGGACCTTTTCCCAGAAAGAGTTTGCGGCTGAAAACAGTACTTCTTTCGGCAGGCGTTAGATGGGCAGGGGTAGTACCTGGTGAGTTTTAATGCCCTACAATTATTCCGATTCACTACCACCAAATCACCGCAAACACGCAACAGTTAAGTAACGCTTGCCACCAGTAATCAGATGTTTGAATCTGTCTAGTGCTCTCGGATCACAACCATCTGTAGCTGCTTTTTCAGTTGTTTTGTACAAGCGGTCCTTTTGCTTCGAAAAATTCACTTCTTGCACCAAAAACGACACAAATTAGGAAATGTTTCCGCTTCTGATAATGGCCCGATACGGTACAGGCTGAAACAGCCGCCCAGACAAATGAACCGATTATCAACTCAAGCTCCTCCCCTTTCAGTTTCAGGTAGACGGAGGACTCAAAATTCCGAAGCAATACTTTAAACTTGAGAAGTGCAAAGCGCACATCGAAAGCAGGGATCACAAGACCAATTTCAACAAAAGCAGATTGTGCGAACCGATGGTCTCCAAGTAAGAAAATAATATCGTCCGGCTCGTTCACGTCTTCTAGTCTTTCTCTGGATGTGTGTAGTCCCTGACAATATCAACGACAAAAATGAACAGAGGAAGAGGGCAGTCTTGGCGACCTGGACATCATCATCATCATTGACAGCATGACATCAATGTTCAACGCCGATGCTTTACTGCCGTAAAAATCGTTCAGTTGTAGCACGCTTTCGGTGCCTAGCTGCCGCGCCATCCAAAGGAAGCACGAGGGCTGGGATACTGCGCTCTAACCACTTGGTCCACCTCCCGCATGGACGGTACTTCCTAGACTCTTACATGGGCATAAGTGCGGGGATAGAAGGCGAGATATTGGAATATTGACATCTTAGGCACATTCATCGGTAGTAGATCAGGTGGCTGTTGATCTGTTCGCCAAGCTTTGCAAAAAACTTACAAACGTTTCTATATAAAATAACAGCAGTCCGGGTCCGTTCCATGTCAGGTCACATAACGGGCATCAGTACTTTTTTAATAAGGGAAGGTTGCGTACCAAAATCGAATCACTCAATTCAGTTTCAAGTTATTAGCTATTAGCCGAGTACCATGCGTACATTGGCTCGGGAAAGCGGAACAGCGTGGAACACAGTCAAGGATTGGAGGCGATGGCATGTTCAGTTAATTCGAGAATCGGGTAGCTACGCACTGAAGGCGATAACTTTGGCACATGATCGCCATTGACTCAACGATATCGTGTTCACTTGGTCGAATCGGATAGCCTGAGCAGACAGTTCTGAAAGCTGACAGCATAGCCTCTTTAACTCGCTTCCACTCAACCTCCAAGCAATGATTGTCATCCACGTATCGCAACGTCGTCCAGAGATAAATTCGCGGACCGTTGAGCAAAACCACTCTAAAACTACTGCGAGCGGCATTCAGTAGATTTTGATGACCAGACATATCATAGGACCTTACAAATTTGCACCTCTCTCTTGCCCTTGCTGTTTGGCAGTTAGTAAACAATTAGCAAATTCATTGGAAGTGAAATAAATTGATGGACAGGACATGGAGTGACTTAGTGTAAAATGTCATCGAACCTTTGTAATGTACTACTCGTAAGGTTGCTGAAAATGCGTCGGCAGCTCACGACCGGTTTCGCCCTTTTTGGGGCTCATCAGGTAGGTGTAATCCCTGAATTTCCGTCAACCTTATGTTCTACTTGAAACCAAATTGCACGAAATTAGCGAATATACACTCATCTGCAAACTAATCTGGTTCTTTCGAGAGACTCACCTGTAACCCAGCTGAATCTCTTGTTTGTGATGTTCTTAGGCAACTGAATGTGCTGCACCAGGCCGCCTCATATTTCAGTCGCTATGATATTCGAGATATCGCGATACATGTATATCTTTGTAATGTACTACTCATGGGGTGGCAGGTGAGTCGAAAAACCAAATTAGTTTGCAAATGAGTGTATATTCGTCATCCGACCTTCTTATGACAGACAATTTCGCGAAATATTTGCAGACCAACTGTTATATTTACATCCCGCAAACTGCATGCTTTAACGCACTGGGACCCCTGGGTGTGCAAAATCCCTACTCACAGAAAGGGTGGTGCGTAAATCTAGTCCAGCAACAGAGAGATGAATGACTGATGGTAGGATGAAGTCTTTCATCAACATTGCAATACGGACCGTAGATACTAGCTTACAGTTCTTTCACCTTTCGCTGCACTGGCCTTTCGACACTGCAATTTCTGCACGACATCTTCACCTCCCAGGGAGGGTCAGTGGTGTGTAGTTGAGCAATGGTTCAGGGATTAATGACGGTTACTGAGTTGTGAATATCCAAAACACAGCTGTAAAAGCACTCAACAATACCGAGTAGTGTGTGATACGATTAATCATATGCCAACAACCCCGTTACCTGAACAATGAAACCTCGTTGCTGCTGTGTTGGAGGCTGGCACCTGCGTAGTCAATTTATTTTTGCCAGAGAGCGGGACGCGCTCTTCTTGGAAGCACCCATGTTGCCGAGGACCCAATAGCTTACGATCGGAAGACCATACTCTCTTCTGAGGTCCTCTCTTGAAAGGGAAGTTATTAAAAGTGTATGAAGTTCCCACAACCACTCAAACGGCATTATTAGTAAGCTCTCCAACGCATATTCATGGATCACTGTTGAGGATGGGCTTTAATTCGATGACCCACTCTACCAGCTAACGCCCGACTACTCAGTGCAATGGGTTCACGAAACCCCTAAAAAAAAGTATGATCGTGTTATGCTTGCTGTCCTCTAAACTGGAATTGTTCAGCCAGAGAATTTACGAGGTTCAACACGAGGTAGGATCCCTTGAGAACTGCGTTCATCTATCTGTTGCACCCATTGAGGCGACTTTGTAGCGGTGCGCCTGCTGGTCCTTTCTGGCTGGATGAGGGATATGGACCAAAAAGTGCTATTTTTAATATTCCCACTTTCCATTCCCCAAGGTAGCAATGGTGGTATCCTGAGGATGAGAAAATGCAGTTCCCAAACAATGGTCGCCAGGACTTTCTGTCGAATCTCCAAGGGAAGTACCCCAGCCATCTTCTTATCTGGGTTTTTACACTCATGTAGTTAATGCGTAGCGTCAATCACATTCGCTACTAGTGGCAGAACCAGCTAAATGCACTAGACTAGTCATGATTGTTCAGAACCCTTTATTAATTCTTGGTGCACGATCGTGGACGGATAAGAATCTTAAGCTTTCGGTAATCATAAATCGATTAGCATGACTGAAAAGGAAGGTAATTACGCTTCGCTAGTCACTTCCAGTGATTGGACTGCAAGCAAACACGCCACACAAACAGATACAAATTTTGTCTAGGCTGATACACATGAACAGGGTATGTTTTGTCTGAGGTATTACGATCTCAGCTCCGAGCATTAATCAAGAAATACAATATATAGAAAATAATGTGGTGTATTCTGTTCCAAAGGTACCGATTCAGATGAAAGAGAGAGAGAGGGAGGCATCATGCAGGGAACGTCCGATCCTCTACCGGCCGCTCGGCTACCGCCTGTAGGAAGACACGACGAACAGAGAGGTTTTCCGATACGTTTGTCGTGTGTTTGTACACATATTCACATCGCACGGTGCGAAATCCCGCCTCACCAAATAGGGCTTCTAACTCGGACTTTTCGAAAAAGTAAGACAAAGTTCCATCTTGTCTGGCATAGGAAGGACGTTCACGTGAGAGTCGAGTGCCGCGACCGAACCTTAACTGGGCATGGTCATGGATTCCGTAGTCGCGGAATAACAGGCGCCCTCCGGGTTTCAGCACACTGATGAAGGGAAATAAATGGAGCCAGATTGGTTACACATCTGAATTCGGCATAGGAGGCGACAATGATGGCAAGAAAATGGTGAAGATGGTGTCGAAAACAGACTCAAAGCATTCTAATTAAGGTGACTGACTGATAGTAGTGAATATCACCGATAGCAAAATATTCCTCACACCGGCGAAGGAAGCTGTGCAGCAAGTACCATGGACCAAGGTTGTATTAACTCTTCAAATGATCTAAGCGAGATCACGATGATCGGTCACAAACCACACTGGATACACGACTACTGCCGAATAAAACACGAGGAAGCTCGACGGGGTGATGGGTTTGTTTGTCAGAGTTACACACACGAGATAACGAAGTTAAGGTATCAAACAGATCCGAGAGGAGAAAGGACGGACTCAAGTTCATATAGCCAGAAAACAGTGGACATCCTCAGCTTGCAGTTTCTAGGTTTTTGAGCCATATAGCAATATGGAGCGCACGAACAGCACTTGAAGTTGACCACTGACGCCTGCACCATAGATGATGCAATTTGACACAAGCTGCTCTGGTTTTTCCGACCCGGATAGAAATATTGTCTTTAGCTATACCACCGAGGGTGATGACTAGCTGGGTAGAGAAATTTCACTAGTACCTAAATCGTCATCATCGACAGCATGACATCGGTGTTGAACACTGGTGTTTTGCTGCCTTACAACCATGCTTTATTTTACAGCTTTATTGTGAAGAAAACAATAAAGGTGTATGGGGAAGGGATTTAGTGCTAGCTTACTACAATCATCCCTCCAGACACTGATTCAGGCGATCTGGACAGAAACTGACAACAAAGAAGCAATTGACAATGATTAGCAGACATACCTTGCAGCGGCTCGCAGTTCCTATCCCGGAAGGCGAGCAGCACCGATAGCACTCAATCCCCTCGCTATCTTTTTCATACACCTGTACCAGGTCGAGGATTGACCACCTCTCTGAATTGGACAGTAATAAAACTCTACGGCAAAGGATGGTTCGACGTGTGCAATACATGGCCTAACCAACGCAGCTTCTAGTGCTGGACAAACTCTTCAACGAAAATCCCCGTTGCACAACCAAAAACTTGCCTTCTAATTGTCTCGTTGCGGACTCTCTGATACAAACCTACACAAACTATGGTCCTGAGAAAACGATTATCGAACACCTGAAGATCTCTCAGTTTCGCTGCTCGGAAAGGTCAAGTTTCACATCCATACAACAAAGGCTGTAGATTGATACACATATTCCTTGAGATTCAGGGATATACCGCTTTGACGCCATAGACGTCTAAAATTAGCGAGCCTCAAACCAGAGCCTTTCAGATTCGTGCAGTGACCTCACCTTTCCCACAACAATCAAAACTAGTACAACTTCCAACGTATGTGAAACACTCCACAACTTCGAGTGCCTTTCCCCGGATTGCAGGTGGCGTGCTTAGTGATTGCATGTCCACGAGCATGATCTTACAATTTGTGGGTGCAAAGCGCACAAAAAGGCTGAGGTGACTTCGGTCAATTCACCCAAAAACACCTGCGCCTCTTCCTCTTCGAAGACGAGAATGATGTCGTCTGCATACTCCAGACAGTTAAGGTTTACGCCACAAGCTATTTGAAAAGCGGAATTTTGAAGAACTTCAAGCGTTTGTCTCGCTATTTATTCGATCACAAAGCTGAAAAAGAATGGAGAGAGTGGGCGTCCCTGACGGACACCGCTTTGTGTACGAAAGCTTTCGGAGAGCTCTCCGTAAACTCTCACACGTCCGGGGGCCTGAGAATACAAAGGACGTACTATGTTCATAAACTTATGGGGCATTCCTTGGTGGGAAAGTGTGCCAAGAACAACAGACCATTCAACCGAGTTGAATGCGCGTTGGAAATCCAGGAATACTAAAATTATGGGTCTTTTGTACGTATGGCGTTGTTGTTCTGCTACCCCTACCAGGCCAGAATCCTGCTTGCTGCCCTCGAGTCAGTGTTTCACGAGCCACCATATGGCGAGGAAACACAACGATGTCTTAATGACCGGGGTCAAGCTGACCCCCCGGTGGTTATCACACTCACTACGAGCCCCTTGTTTGAAAATGAACACTATCACCGACTCTTCCCAGTTGTCTGGGACATCTCTTTTCCCAAATGCAGACAGTCAGACAAGCGCTGACTGAGGATTTCACTCACGTCTTTGTACAATGCGGGTGGGAGGTCCCCCTGACCAGCGTTGGTTTACTATAGAGATTAGTTGAGCTAGCTCACTGTTGAGCTATGATATTTCTACGAAGATGGTGGATGGACATGCCTCGCGCTCGTAATACGGTATTATCGCAACACGTTGTGAGCTCAGAAGAAACGCCAGTCTTGGATTATAACTCTCCGTCGGTGGCGGATAGCCAGGCGACCCCGACTGGGTTCACGGTTGAACTGCACTTGGCGGCAACGCGATGATTCGGTGACCAGAAACGATTAATGGTCAGCAAACAACTGGAGGAGTCACTTCCTTGTGCGCTTAGCAACAACTCCGATACGATTTTAAAGAGCACAGGTGACTGACTTGGGCGTTCATATTGCTTGACGAATGAGAAATGAATGACAAGCTGAAGATGCTCTCTCACATAATGACAAAACGTCTGCAAGTCTGTTGCAATTTCGGCGATCAGGTCGACTGCCACCTGAGCAACAGTAAAAAGAGAGTTGAGTTCGTCCTGGACACTTTATGATGCAATATCACGCTTGAGTATTGTATGCGCGTTTCGGAGAAAGTGCATCAACTTTAATGGAATATAAGGTCTGAACATTGCATTGCTTGTTTACCTGTTTGACACAGAGTACGGATGCTGACAGCTTCTAAGTAGAAAGGGTCTCGTGGATTTAACAGTGTTATTTTGTTTATTGTTGATGGGCCGTGGGATGGACGACGCATATAGGTTAGATACTGACAATCAAATGATCCAGAGACGTTCACTTGCGCGGTAGCAAGGGACCGATGGATCCGTGCGGGAAAATGATACCGCCTGGTTATCCAGGCCGAAAAAGGTGAGTCTGAGGTAGTCCACTCTGAAAGTTCGACCCAAAAGTCTGACCAGCAAATAGAAAGAGGAAGGTTGTGTTCGAAGAATCTATCCCTGTTCCCTGGTTCACGTTTGGCCAGTGAGGTGGTGGGTAGTAGGGTTTCCCTAGAGGACCCTGCTCGGGCAGGGGGCGCAGAGGATATGGCATGTCTCACTCCGGAAGCGCAAAACAAATCGTGGACTGTCAGACAGTCTTCAGTAATCTCGTAAGTAGTTTCCTTTATGGAAATATACTGCGATATCTCGATTATCGTACCACCTGAAAAATGAGGCGGCCTGATGTAGCACATTCAGTTGAAGAACACCCTAAACGGGGGACTCAGGTTGGTCTCGCGTAAAAACCAAATTGATATGTAAATGAGTGAACTGTCTAATTTCGTGCAATTTGGGTTCCGGTGGTGTTTAAGGTTGACCGAAATTCTGGGGCTGTGTCCACCTGATGAGTCCCAAGAAAAGCGAAACCAGTCGTGGAATGTCGACGAATTTTGAGAAACCCCATTACTAGTTTCCTTTCTGAAGAGATGTATGTGGTGTTCGAACATTTCCTGCCCACTTACTAACGTCGATCAGTCATCATCATCACCATTGCCAACGTGCCTTCATTTGAAACAATAGCATATATATGTGATTTCCTATTCCACCCGCTAAATGTAAAGAGCTGCTGTTGCATGACCCAAATGCTCATAGGCCGGGCTCACAGCGAAAAAGGAAAATGGCGGCTACGGAAGGTTCCGCTCCGTTCTTCAAGGGGTACATTATTCAATTCGGTTGCCCAACGAACTCAGGACCAAAAAAAACAAGTTAATGCGATGGAAGAACAGAAATATACCTGCATTACAAATCGATTGTGGTTACGGATGGACGGAGAGCATAGAGGGTTCAATTAACGGAAGATCAGTAACTCACCCTAATTAGTTGTACAAGCGAGTTAATTAACACATACGGCTAATTTACTGATAGTTAACCGCAGCAAGCAAGAAAAATAGATGCACACGTTCTTACTTGTGCCACGTTATAGTATGCCTTCAGTAAGGGGGTGTCAATGGTGAGGGTGAGTCTGTTCTAGTAAAGAAAACGATGAAAAAGAGGATGATTCAAGAGTCAGTGTCTCTGATGATATAAATCGCTGTCGAGTGACTCAAGAACGATTGACGAAGGAACTCAGAGGTAACGGTGGTGACAGCTCGGCGCTCCTCACCAAAGGAAAGCTAAATTGTGTATTCTGTCCCACAAGACACGCCTGAGATTCAGCAGACTCTATTCAACTGTTTCGTGCCTCCTGTCAACATCCTTCACTTTCAAACAGATGAAGAGATGCAAGATCGACATCCTTTCCCTCATCTTCTTAAAGACAATGCGCTCACAACTGACCTCGATGACCAGGTAGATTATCAACGAATAATCCGGCACAATGGCGTTCCAAAGAAATACTGATTACCATCGTTTATCCGCCACCTTTTAGTAGCGAAACAGTAACAATATTGTGCAGAGTTTGGACAGCTCACGTGTGGGGTCGAGAGGGAGAGAAAAGGCAGTGGAACACAAACTTTGAGCCAAACGGAGTAATCAAAACGGAGGCTATTTCTCACTACGTAGATGCAGAAATAAAGGAAAACCAACCTTCTTATGTTCTTCAAGCATGTGACCATATCATCTGGATTTAGAGCAGAAAGGACGAAGATCAAAGTGACCAGGTCAAGTGATGAGACCGTATGATTAGCTGAGGTTTGGTGTTGATACAGCTGTTCCTTCAAGGCTCCGTCCTTACTGATGTCACACACAAAAGCGGTACAGTCCAAGCAAGAACGAGAAGCGCGGTCTTTGAACATTTGCACGGCGCGTTGGGAGATATCACAGGCGTACACACTGGATGCTTAAAAAGGGAACGAAAATCGGGAGCCATACAAAATCACTGGCATAGCTGGGACGTGCACAGGCAAGGGAAGACATTGTTGCACTTTTATACAGAGACCAAGCAGGATTCTCATACGTCACTGGATGTGAAGACGAAACTGTAGTCCGACAACCATTTACCAAAAGAATATCGGTGATTAGTACTGCAGAACTATTTGTGCTCAGAGCAAATTAGATTTAGGACTACCGTTCCTGACACTCACAGAGGTACAGTGGTCACTGATCACTTCATTGTTCTCGAAACAATGAAAACAAAACGCTGTTGATCGGCTTCGAAAAGCTGACCTCCCGGTCAGAAGCCCGCGACTTAATCCCTTAAGCCATCTTGAGCTGCTTTTCATTAGTTTGACACAGTTAGAGCCTGATTCCGTCTATCGCCAATCACGCCATACGTGTATCATTTGGGGGATATCTCCCGCTGAAATCCGGTAAGCACCAACGTCGGACACATGGGGAATTATTAGGGTCCACTACTCCAAGCCCATAGGTTGGATGGCCAGTTTTCTGTTCAAACAACAACAGGGCAACAACAAGCAATGAACAGATTAAACCACCACGTGGCTCGCGACAACGAGCTCTGCTTTTTTGAACGTCATAGAAAAAGTAAGGAATGGATACAAATGAGACACAAGGTATACTGACCAGTCGTCAAACGATTCAGACAACGGGAGGGCTGATTGGAATCGGATGATGAACAAGAACCGTTGGCAGATGAGACTAAATCCTCTAGCAGGGGGAGCAGAAAATTCCCAACCCCGCAACCGACTTCCAGAATGGACAAAGGAGTTGCGGATTCTGAGCGTTCATGATTCTGTTCAAGATCCGCACGCAGCAAGAGTAACTCCGTGAATTCGCGCGTGGTCCAGTGACGATCCTGCAGGAGCGAAATATTAGAAGGATAAAAAACCAAAAAAAGCAATCAATTAAAGGTTAAATCCACTAGAAACAGACTGGGGAGAGGGGTGAAGAGCGTAATGGGAACTGGATGGTATACCAGTCAACCGCCAAGGAAGCATAATCGTACCCAACTATCGTCCTGTCATCAGCTTTGCTAACCTAATGAAGGGCCAAATAACAAACAAAAATAAACATAGTTCGAAGAAATTGAGGGCCCCGCCTCTGATGGGACAATTTACGTGAGCGATACAAATAATCAGAAATAATGAAAATTCGAGAGGATAGCGAACGAGTGCCTCATTTCCTAACCAGAGTATCACCAGTCCACTCTTACTTTTTATTCGCACACACTCTATCTATCTATCTATCTATCAAAAACCAACAGACAGCATGACCTACACGAATACTTTTCGGACAAGCCCGATAGGTCCCAAAGCCCAAGATTTACGATTGTTCGAGCGAACTAATGGTGTCAGGACAGAGACGATGCATGCGAGGTTACCTCACTGCTGAACGGGCTACTTTTGTGCTAGCATTTTGTTACTTATGAGTAGTTAAATTATTCTGCGCAAAATGATACGCTTAGCCCTCAGTGGAAAGAGATCGCTCCGGAAAATGACTGTCAGAGGTCCACATCAGCAGAATCAGTTTCAGCTAGCACCATCTCAAAGGCTGAGGACATCTCCACAAGGTCAAACTGTGACAGTGGTTCCCAAAACTCAGGGTCGCAGAGATAGTCTTAAAGGTGGCCCGAGTCCCTGTTTATTCTAAATCATTTTTACAAAGACAAACAGGTACACAAAGCGTCGTAAAAATTCCACCAACTGGGTTTTGTGACTGGTTCGCATTTGAAAGAATATATCGGCACAATTGCATGAAACACCTAGGTCAGTAAGCGAAATTTTGAGGTAAATAAAACGTAGAACTCTCAAAATTTGCTGGAAGGAGATGGAATGAATCATTTCCATAAGTAATAAAATGACGTTCATCGCACCTTCATGTGCAATAGAAACAAGCAACCGTTACATTGCATAAAGCCAAGAAAAAAAGTAATAAGTACATAAGACAGTTCAAACCAGCTCCAGATGGTGCGGCAAGATCGTATAATACATCACTGAATTCACTGTATCCGAAAGGAAGTGGCGGTTATAGTGACAAAATATAAAACGATAGTCCAAATGATAACATAAAACGAACATTCGAAAGGTAAGTAGGCACAAGCAATTTCTAGCGAGTCGGTGGATTGTCAGGGAAGTTGAACCAGATCCACGAAACTTCTCATACATGGGGATATAGTGGGTGCGTTGACATGTCATGTTCATTCTCACCATCATCATAGGCAGCCATAAACTACCACTAATTGCCGGTGTTCAATTGTCATACAGGGTAACCTTTAGGACGGTAGGCCTGTCAGGTTCTAATTTGGTATCAGCAGCAGCAGAGACAGCGAAATCAGTGTGACTCTGATGGTCCACTGCTGTACAAGCATAGAGTTTATTCAATTATATTTAAAGTCTTCAGGTAAAAAAGAGAAGAGTGGACGACTGGAGTATTCACTGTTACCCTATTACAAGCGTTCTGAGGTGCCTACAACTCTAAACGCTCGATTGGACCATCTGGGAATAAACTGACAGCAAGAACGCTCTTGACATCGATTAGCCGCCATTTCTTGCAACGTTTCCAACCGAGGGTGAGGGGGGCGAGAGACCTCATCTTGGAAGGTGGATCGCACAAACACCCAGACTTTCCGTAATCTTTTCCACACTTTTCTGTCAAATAACACGTTTTCCACCTCGCACGCTGCGCCATTCTGAAGGAGCCATGGTGAGCAATACTTGCGTCAGTAAACTGCGGGTGCAGCACCTGACCGAGCCACTGCTTTTGATGGTCCTGGATGCATACGTGTTACACAACAAAATAACTGTTTTTAAATAAAGTCGTTACGAATTCGTCGACGCTATCCGACAACGGTAACGTTGCTGAGACATCCGTATGTGAAAACTTGAAGACAACTTACAATATCTGCCCGCAGAGGTCGCACCTCGCAACCATACAATGACACAGTGCTACTGTAACATGGCTCACAAGAAACCCAGTGATATGCCTTTTCGATGCTACAGAAATTGGCAAACATGGTTCGGAACTTTGAGAATCCAACACTGTTTCCATCAAACACACAACCTTTAGGGTTAATAAGACCACCAAGGTATGTGCACTATGCAGGTGCACACACATGTCGAGAGATGGTATGATGGTTGTCAGTTTATTCAATAGAACTTATGCTTGTCTTCGAAGGGGAGGACGATGTCGTCCACCTACTACAGATCGACCACCATCGATGATTTGTACAACGGGGTTTTGGACCTTTCAGTGTTCGTTTCAGTATTTCACTGAGGACAAATCTAAACGCAAAGGATTGGATATTCTTGCCGGAAACTTTTAGGGAGGCTATCAGAGAAAACCATGCACTTCCAAGGGCCGGGAATTAAGTGAATGCAGGAGGCAGATTATGATAACCTTTTAAGGCATATCTGACTAAGCAAGAGTACGTAGAGGCACTGACCGACCGACAGAATCGCACCCACCCTTGAATTCAAAGAACGTCAAGATTTCTGGTCGTCCGTGCACTTGATGGAGAGTAATGGTACTTCAGTCAAAAACGCCCCCAGTAGCAGCACAATTATCAGAGTAGTAAGCAAACAGTAAAGTTTAACCATTTTGCCACTCAAAATAGAATGATTTAGAAGCGGTAAACTCAGTAGAATTTAGTGGCTTTAATAATAATAATTATTACTGTTACCCATTTATTTGACGAATCTATATGTATACTCCACTATTCCAGAAGCTGGTATCGCAAAGGAGTAGTCTGTGATCAGTGCACATTTGTGGTAGGCATTCCCCGCTGTCCGTGTGTTTCGTGTTCAACCCAAGAAGATAACCCAATTTGGCCTCAGCAGCGCTAAGTCTAACTAAATTAGCGTCCACGTCACCAGGGACCACAACAATGTCTAAGCCTCCAACCCGTTGAAAAAGAGCATCTGGAGCACAATAGGACTGCCTTCGGCATATTCGGTCACACACAAATTGCCACACAAATTGCACACAGACGAACATCAACGGATATTCCATCAAGTGGAGCCATCTGTTCACGACGACTCAACACAATACCCATCCCCGCACACCCAGCTGCAGGAGCCTCCAGGTAACTAGAGATACGGAAGAGATTTAGGGATTCTTGTTTCTGAAGGACGGCGTATATCTATCCAAATAGAACCCAGCGTAGGAGTAAGTCAGATCAGTAATGCTGGTTTTCAGACAAACCAGCTGGTCACACTCCATAGGTTAAGCTGTTTAGGCCACGTGCTTCCTATGTCAGAGGACCACTTGCCTCGCAGGGACCTCTTGGTTCACTGATGTATCGGATGGAGATGACTCAGAGGTAAAAAAAATATGAAAGCTCTTAGCAGTCAACTCAATCGCGTTGGTAACTGTTTCCTACCAGGATGGGGACCCCTGCATGATCAGTGGCACTGACAGATATGGCCATGTCCCGCAGCACCAAAGATATCGCCTTCACTACGGAGCCATTTCAGGCTTAACCATGCCAGAAAAACATAACCAACCAGCATCAATGAACTGGCTGCGCCATCGACTCGCACGAGTAGCTTCTATTCCCTTAGTCTTTCTATCATGTGCGGATGTAGCTATAACAACTGGAATCGACGTACTTCGGTATAGTTTGAAGCTAAAAAAACTAAAGTGACCGATTTGCTCACCTGGACTAAAGCTGACTTTTTACGGTACTTGTCCCACCTTGGTAACCAGGCAAGCTCACACATGCCTGTATTGTGAAGTGCTGTATTAGGTAGCAAGGGAACAGATACTACCTAACAGTTAGTGGTGGCATTGCCACATACATTATGTGACATAATATTTACGTTCATGACTAGCTGCTCCCAACCGTTTGTGCCACATGTACTAACAGCGACTTATGCTCTGATACATGATTGTTTAGCTGTTGGCATACCAGCTGGCGTTTGATTATTGTCCAACACTCCCGTTTTCCGGTGATCGAAACTGTAACAGTTGGAACCAGCGTGTCTATGGTACATGGATTCTAGCTGATGAACTGGTTGATTGATTAAGAGGACAACAGGGGTGGTAATTACTAGTAAGGATTACAGTAACATACATGAGGTGATGTTTGAACACTAAAAGCACGTATCTTTACCCGTAAAATTTTCAGTGACAACGAGCCTAAGAAGAATCATAGGTAAAAGTAAACCAGTTGACTGTGTGAAATGAGAAGAAGCAAAGTATGGTACTGATGAATATTCCCTCGCCATAATCCCAGCCCTACATGCAATCGGTTGTGATGTCGACTTTTTGGTTCACCAACCTATGACCATCTCTTATCGAGGGATCTGCTTTCCTCAATCCGCTAAGGCTTTTATTGGACTGGGATTTCCTAAGGTCGCAGTCAGTGACTTGTGTTTGCTTGCCATTGTGGGCTCTCTGTGTACTTATGACACTTTTATGCGTGGCACATGGCATTTTTTACCATTTAATCTCACAACAGACCCAGTATGACGGACACTTTGTGCCTGATGTGCGGGTCTTGACGGTGCTAGCGCCTACCGCGCCTTGAAGAGTATTCAGCATTGTTTGTCCTTTCTTCGGTTGTTGATCTTTGACGCCTGTTTCCATATCAAAATTTTTACAAACTTTGGGATTCATTTCATCAAACTGGAACTGTTCTTGGCATGATTTCGAATGAGACGTTTCTCTCTTTTCTACCATATTCTCCTGTTACTCTTTCGCATTCATCGCTTGCATTCACTTTTTATGTTTGTGACCATGCTCTTCAAAAATACATGAAAATGATGGAAAGGTGCAGTAATCACACTGTGTACCGCAGTACAGATAAGCCTGGACATTACCTTGAAAAAACGAGTACCGTTTCTGTTATAGAAGCGATCCCAATTTTTTCCAGCCTCACGTATCAGCTTATTCCGGTTAAATTGATCAATTAGGGAGTCCACTTGTTTGGAGAGTAAAGATTCGAGTTGATGTTGGTCTGGTTCAGTGGGCGTCGATTCCGGAGACAGAGGAGCTTCTGGCTTCGCGTCTAAAAGCAAAGGTGAGATGATTGGAAACGTATGCTTGAATATCGGTCCTTAAAAACTGCAATGCGCATGTACAACGACATGTAGATAAAGTCGACACAACCTGGTGCACAAGACTAGGTGCCATGTATTCCTTCGAAATGCAGAACTTCATTGTGAAACGTGATGCCACTAAGCGATTGCAGTTTGCACATGAAGCGCAATGTTAAGGTCTTCTGCACGCAGTCGCCTCTGTTAATTCACAATATACAGGAACGATCTAATTTGCACCGGCTCTTAAGGCAGACAAGACGAATACAAAAGTTGAACGTAAAAAGAACAGCTGCAGATACTTCTGACCTCTGTACAAAAGTCCCGCAACCTATTGTTCACTGCACATCACATAAGACCACTTACAGCCAAATACAAACAACTGTGGGTGTATACTGGGCACACTCAAATCTTTATTGGATACATGCAGATAAGAAAGACCACGAGATCCCTATTGACAATTGACTCTGAATGGCTCCCACAGGGCCTGATGGTATGTCGTACGCATTATATAAGTGAGTGGTAAAGCGGTACGCGAAGAATATCAGACATTTTCTGATCTTTGACAACCGATGTCTCAGAACTTTAGCCGGGTTCAGCTGAAACCAACGGATTTGCAATGACAGGTTTTGGTTGAGGTAGATAGTGCTTCACTCAAATACAGCTAGGCAATGTGTCACGAATGCCGTTGCCACCTGTCGATACCAGCGCTGATTCCCATGCCTAATCCGGAGTGGCGGAAGCATAGAGTGGATAATATTTGATGTCACAGGAAAGAATGGAGGATATTACGAAATATTTTGGTGCTGCTGGTGCTCCTTGTCTTCCAGAAAGGGTTCTACGTGACGTTCTCTGTATTTGGCTGGAGACACTAATGATATGACCTTACTGTCAGTGGTGGTCATGCTGCAAGTTTCTATCCAGGTTGTCTGACTGAATGTTGGAGGCGTAGGCACTTCGGATGTTTGTTTCCGGATAACCCTAGGTTCCTCTTTCCTCTGTATTCAAATAAATTGACTAGGCTGTACAGCAGTGAATGAATAATGACCTCATCTGATGTTACCTTTCACGAGGTTGATGTGAACAGAAGTGGCGTGATTCCAAGTCAAGCGTAAATAAATAAATAAATAAATTAAATAAATAAATAAATAAATAATAAATAATGAAATAAATAATAAAACAAAATAAAATAAGAATCTGCATTCACATCATTCTTGCTTGAACGATTCTTCTTCTTAGTGTAATTATTCTGGCAACCCAGTACCGAACAGAGAAAGAGTGGATTCCTGTTTCTCTCTTAGAGCTGTTCAGCGTTTCATATTATTGGCCGTATGGGATTCGAACCCCGGGCGATGATGTGCGAGTGGAGTGGTAGCACTACCCCACCAATGCACACTGGATGCACTTGAGTAACCACGTCAGAACAGGAGAACTTGATTAGGAAAAGATCCGCCCATTAGTGTTTAGGGAACAGACGTAAAATACAGGACGTGATTTAGGACCGGCGCAATGAGAAAAGAGTGCTACGGACAGGTTAGGCTGTCATGTGCGAAATCAAAGCATAAGAGGAATGGTGGAAATTGAAGTGAAAGCTTCCTACGTTTTATTCGGGTGTAACCAAGCTGCTTATTAGGTGAGTTCTTTACACAAGAGGCTTTTGTGCTCACGTGAGAACAAAACTCACCTTTAGCTGACAGATCCTGTACGGTAGAAGGTTCTAAGCCCTGGGCTTGTTCCTCGTCTGAAACGGAACTACAGGTGTGAAGCTTGAAGCTTAGTAACAAACTCTGAATATGTCTCCATGTCTCGATCTAACTCCGCGTAGATATCTGAGTAACTTTCTGCAAGCAAATAAGCAAAAAGCGATTAGATGAAGTGGTACATACGGGGAGTGGTCAACCCACGATCTGGCTTTGGTTTGTCCATAAACTGTGCCTGTGCCTCAAGCAGTTCTTTTGATGTGGAACAATGAGAATAGGCGTCCAACAACTGCTGATTGAGGGTAATGAAGCTGTGGCCCCATGAGAATTTGTCCAGTAGTTGGATCGCTTGAGCCGGCCGGTTGAGTATATATAGGCCGGCAGCAAGTGCCTCGGCACACGATAGTTGAAAAGGCTGTCCATATTTGACTGGGTTGGCAGCCACTAGGTAAGGCAGCAAACGTCCATGTCTATACTTCAACTGTCAAATACAGTTGGAGAATAACGAAATCGGTAAATTAGAAGGGGATGAACCTCGAAATAAGCAGTCACAGTTAGCTCAAGTTATGAAATTCGTCATGAAATCAAAGAGTGAAGTTTGGCGCTACGGTGGTTTTCAAGTCACTTTTTTATGCGGCGCAGCCAAAACTACGTGAGTTGATCATCACCAAAGATAGTAACGCTGATGACAATTACGATTCCACCACAACAGTGCACTTTTAGGTAATGATTCACCACATCACATCTAAACACCAATCTAGGAAGCCGGAGGACTATTTTCAACACATTCTCCAACCCAGTAAGATACTCTGTGGATGATAAACGAACACCCTCCAGCGTAGTCCAGCGGGATGGCGAAGTATAGAAGCTGGAACACCATGAAAAGTTCCGGCTTCCTTGCAAACCAGAGATATTCTACCCGGGACTCGACCAACCATTTGGCATATCAGCTGATTTGATGATTGAGCTAACTTACTACGTACAACTAACAACGGGTCCTGTAGTTGTATGGGTCAAAAAGTGAAAAAAAGCTAAGTATTACTTCTGTGTCGCGTACTTCATCTTTGTTGGATGTGCTGTGGTCGCACACAGTGAGATCAACATGGTCTGAAAATATTCCAAACTTATAGACAGTTAACTGATCCCAAAACCCTTCTCAAGGAAGAGCTGCAACGAGTTCCAAGGCATAAAACAGAGAAATACTATTAAGGGATAAAGCATCTATACTCCAATAATGACCCACCTTTTTGAACGCCGTGGTTTCCAGTTGAGCCCAGGAACAATCTACAACAGCCAGTCCGCAAGCGTACATTATATCACGGTCAGTGGAAGGAGATAATACACAAGTGGCTGTAGGTGTTAGAACGACTCCACCGAATCCTTCGTTCAGACGCAACAGATGTGTAATTCCCATCCGTACAAGCTTACGGCCTGAACAACGCCTTGGATCACACTGTTCAAAATCCCACAAGGCTGTGGAAACCAGCTGCTCAGATGATTCAGATTCCGAGCTTGAATCAATTTTATCACCATCTTAACGGGAAACGATTTTGATCGAATGAATATAAACGAACCACCTGAGTGGGAGTCTGAGTCCATGATGTCACGCTGAAGAGGTATAGTTGCATGCAGCCGAGCCTGCAGATTACGTCGACTTCGTTTAGGCCTCATCAAGTGACCATTTGGAACTAAAAAGCAAGCCAAAAAGAATGAATAAAGAAGCTTTATAAGGGGGCAGACAACAATCTCTTTAACTGGAATCAACCAATTTCGTGCTACAGTGGGTGAAAGATCGTTATTCTTCTGAGTTTTGTAAAGCTATTTCCCCGGCGTCAACAAACCCGGCGTACAAATAACTGGATACTGTACAACCAAGTGAATCTTAAAAGGCTGCACAGTATATCACAGCTGAAGACAGTCCATTGGTAGTTTGGTCAATGTTTAGTCCCACGTGGTTATGTTTAGCGGCTCATCATCATCATGTTTAGCGGCTAAAATGGCTATGTAATCAGATTCAATTGACCGTACAGGCCTGTGGCCACAAGCCGCGGGACCATCGTGCCATGATAAGACAACCGTCTGTGGCCTAATCAAGGTCCAGAATATGCGACCACCCTCGTTACATTTACGCCGTTATTCAGCCATCCATTTAAAATACAGTAGATCCGGGAAATATTATTCACACATCGAGTACCACGCTGTGGAATATCAAAATTAAAGATTCAATCTCGACCTGTCTTAACTTTGAGATTAGATACCCGATCTAAATGCGAATACAAGGAAGAATTCCGCTGAAATTACTGATAATTCATGTAGAAACAAACTAGGGCGAAGAAATTTTGAGTATAGCCAGTGTAGTCCTGGGACGGTTCCATACGACGGCAGTGATCGTTAGCTCGTGAAAATTGCCCTTCACTCAGGAAACGGTGAACATTACCTGGGAAACTCGGAAATTTTCCTATTAGGGTCCATCAAAGACAAGCAACAGCGGAAACAGATGACACCGAATGTGAGACTATACTTTTCTCATGCTCAGCGACTATAAACGGATTTGAATGTATAGCTACCGTTTTTATCAGGGACAGCAACAAAGAGTGTGCTGACATTTGATTCCTAATTCGCTAGTTACATTGGGCTCCATCGTTTGTCGGAGATGGTGTTGTTTTCCGTGCCCAATCAAGAGTGTTCCAAGCACACAGACGGCCAACCCTTGGAATGGTGCAAGGGTATAAAAGAAATTACTGAAAGTCTGGGTGCCATCGGTGTAAATTGTCTTTCAGGATATGGTCCAATCAGTCAATTTACCAGCTATAAACCATGTACCATAGGCACACTGGTTTTAGCTGCTACAGTTTCGACCACCGAAAAACGGGAGTGTAAGGCATACAGCCAAGCCTGGGAGGCGATCACATGTCCAGTTTGTTCAGAACCTGAGGAGCTACGCATTGGAGGCGATAGCTTTGATGCACGATCATGAAAAGAAAAAAGAAAGCGATCGGCTGTAGCACCCTTCCGGTGCCTAGCTGCCATGCCACCCGAAGGAAACACGAGGGCTGGGATATTGTCCGGTTGCCAAAGCCTAGACAGGGGAAGTCGAGAGGCGGAGGTCGGATTCAAACCACGAACCTTCTAACCGCTTGCGCCATCTCGCACGATCATTCACTGACTGCATGACTGGGTCATTTCTACCACTATATTGAACCATTGGTCAGCTGAGTTCCGATGTCCCAATCCAGGAGCCCGTCAGTTGTCAACCCGACTGAATTTACTGGTTCGTCTTTTCATATTTCGTTGCCAGGTCATACACTGTCCACCTTCGGTGGTTTGGGATGGGGGAAAGAGCTCTGTGAAGCAGACAGTCTGCTGACCGGTGCAGTACATGTCCCAACAAGCGCAACCTATGAAGCGTGAGTAACTCACTTATCACAGAAGAGTTCCTTCATCCTTCGATCATCTGGTGTACCTCACCATTGCTAATCCGATCTTCCCACCAGACGTGAACAATACTTCGGAGACACTGATGGTCAAACAGTGACATTTTTCGTATGTGTCCTCTGAGTTTAGGGACAACGTCCCTGATCCATAGAACGGTATGGATCGCATTGCCGCAGTGTAAACTTTGCGCTTGTCAGACAAACTAACGTCACGTCGGCGCAATAGGTGACTTGGGTTGACAGAAGCTGCCCTGGCCTTCCTGATTCGAGAAGTAATCTCATCTCCAGCCAGTCCACCGGCGCTTAATCAACTGTTTAGCTAAACAAATTTATATACCACGTCTATTGACCCGCCTACAAGTATGTTTGGATTTGATCCCAGTCAGTCTTGTAGCAGCACTTTACACTGAAGCTGTGAAGCGCACGCCAAACTGTCCGACAGGGTTACTTGGGTTGTTCAAAATGGTTTGCACTTGGGAAGGATCTGAACCAAGGAGAGCAATATGATCTGCATACTCAGTGCCAGTGAGCGAATGTCCCGGGAGCATTGCGACCCCAAGGCCACATTGGCAGGCAGAGAAATTTCAAACAGCATATCAATAACAAAGTTGGGGAGGAAAGGTGAGAGAGGGCAGCCTTGTGTTACACCACTGGATGTTGTGAACTCAGGCGAAAGCTTGCCCGATTCTCGTACGTGCTAACAGGAGCTCGCATACAGTGTCCTCGAAGGGACACAATTGATCGCCAGATACTGTCAAAGTTTCTGGCGATCGACAGTCAAAGGCAGCTTTCAAATCACGAAAAATGACCAACGTCTGAAGGATTAACGCTGTTCAAGAATCAGTCCCAACCAGAGCGAGACCCGGATTGATTCTCACGAATCTATCTCTCGATAATGCATCAACCTGCGCAAAACGATGCCAGAGAGCGAATAAGATGCGACGGATACCAGGCTGATTCCACAATAGTTTTTGCATGACGTTCTTGCTCCCTTTGTGAAAACTGGGATGATGGTCGAGGAGCTCCATTTGGCTGGAATTCTTTTTTCGTCCTAAACCTTCTGAGCTATGGTCGTCGGACTTTTCACCAGGACCTTACCCTTTTTTGAAGAGCGCGGTGGGCGGGAGTCAGACAAGCCGGGCCAGGTGCCTTGTTGGGCTTTCGGTTGCTGATGGCGGGTTGGTGTCAATGTTCCATTCGGATCCGCTTGGTTCTTCAGCTGCTGAGTTGAAGGAGACCAGATAAACTGTTCTTAGAAGTGCTCAGTCCACCGCTCAAGATAGTGTTTGAGAGTGTGCATTGCCACACCATCTTTTTCGTATATTGTTTCACTGGCACTTGTTTTCTACTGACCGGTTGATCGAATCAGTTGAAACAGAGCGCGGTTGTTTTCTGCAGCCTAAGCTTCCTAGATTAGATGATAGATGCGTTCAGCTCTAGCACCCTTCCGGTGCCTACCTGCCACGCCACCCGAAGGAAGCATGAAGGCTGGGATACTGCAGGGTTGCCCAAGCCCAGACAGGGGAAGTCGAGAGGCGGAGGTCGGATTCGAACCACGGACCTTCCGGTCAGTAAATTCGCGCTCTAACCACTTGGGCCATCGTATTCAATAATTGTACTAATCGTCCAGCTTTGGTCCCCTTTCGATGCCTGGCTGCGACGGCACCCGGAGGCAAAAAGAGCCGATATGTTGCCAGGCTGCCCAAACATAGACAGGAGTAGCCAAGACGCCAGGGTTAGATACGAAGCACAGAACGCTACGGACGGTACGTCCGCGCCTCAACCACGGGATTATATCGAGCTCCAAACCCACGCTTAAAGGCTGTATTTTTAATGAGCAGAACGGGCCGAAAAATCCGAAGACTGAAATTCGTATAGGGGTGCTGATGATGGAAACTCAGCAGCTGTATGCCGCAAAAGTTGGTTTCCAAGCTTACGATACACCTCACTTACAAATAAACAGTATCAGCCAGAAACAGCACAAAATCGGTACCGCTTAACCGCCCTGAAATACAACGAATATATCGACAAGCGACAGAGAAAATATAAGACACCAAGAACCCTCATCAAACTGAGTCCTTGGATACCATTTTTGTCGTTAAATAATTAAAACTGGCACGAACACTAGATGAGAACACGGGTGTTTCATCGTTTCAGCCATTTTGAATACGGATAATAATCGTTCAGTTGTAACTGCCCTACAGTGTCTGGCTGGTATGCCACCCGAAGGAAGCACGGCGGTTGAGATTAAGCCAGGTTGCCCAAGACTAGTCAGGAGCGATCGAAATGCAGATGGGTTGGAACGACGAATGATCCTCCCACCAAGTCATCTTGATCTCGCCAGTTCGAATACAGCCCTATAATGAAAAGAAAGGAGAACTGGTCACGAATGGGGTCTGGGGCTAATCTAATGCCTAACCCCCAAACACTAAGTCAAAATCTGGATAGAAATTAACAGCATGAACGCTACTATTATCGGTTAGCCGCCAGTGTTCAGTGCCTTCAGCCAAATACACTTCGATAACGGCAATGCCTCAGCTTTGATCTCGGCGTGATGTTCCCAAGGCAGCGTTTTAGGCAGATGAATAAACAAGGGGTAACCTACATGCATGAGACGCGCAAAAAACAGGCCAAAATCCAATATACAGCGCGCCCTATTCTGAGTGCATATAGTGGAAACATCCTGGAGCTTCGAAAGCCTCCTAACGCGGCTCTGGTTACCGTCGTCCGGCAGATACTGAAACACGAATGTCCCTCGGCCTACATCTTCGACCGACGGTACGTTCGAAATCGGTTTCGTTTTTCCCTCGTGCGAATTCGTGAAATTTTTTTTCGTTGTTCAATCTATTCACAGAGTACACACGAGTAATTGTTGAATTTTATTACTCTAACAAAACATTTGAGTGATAACCCTTTATATTTTGCGCACACCTATTTTACATCTAGTCCGAAACATGACGTCAATCCATACCGATCGCCCTCCGCAGCCATTGGTA